>NW_005055465.1:732-9996 GCF_000277835.1 Geospiza fortis
GCGGTGGCCCTCAAGCAGGGCCACAGGCCCCTGAACACCAATGCTGACCCTCTTCCCTGGGAAACAAAACTCATCAGACCAGGTTTCTGATGTCAGTTTTCAGGAGGTGCCTGGGACTGTCTAAGTAGCCCGAGGTGGTGGTGGTGGCAGTTTGGCTCTGGGAGTATTCATGTGCCGTGCGGAATTTTAGGAGGCGGCTGTCCTCTGAGGGTCACAGGCCTGTACAAATCAACACTGTCCCTTTTCCCTGTGAAAACAAAACTCACCAGCCCTGATTCCAGATGTCAGTTTGCAGGTGGCACTTGGGACTGTCAAAGCAGCCCAAGTTGGCAGCGGTGGCTGGTTGCGTCTGGGATGCTGTGGGAACTCAGCACATCACTTTGGATGTGCGGAGCCTCCCAAGACCATGTCGAGAGCCGAGACCCCATCGGGGGGCTCAGAGATCTTGGCATGATGCCCGGAACATTTGGTAGCTGGACTTTGATCCTGCAAATGAATTGCCAGTTTGGTATGAGGGCTGGAAGGTCACACGGGTTTAAAGGGTGTATTTACAAGGTGCACACAGGGTGAAAATATAAGTTTTAAGATTTTTGGTATAAGGGTAATGGGGACAAGATGAAGGGAACAGGGCGTGTCTCGTCCTTCTTCTTTCTTCTTCTTGTTCTCCATCTTCTGCTGTGATGTTGGCACTTGGGGATTGGTTTAGAGTAGAAATGCACTGTCTAACATGGGTGGTAGGTATTGGAAAATAAAAGTCAATATGATATACGTAATTTGTAGTATAAAAAACGATGCAGCCTCGGGAGCGGTCGGAGTGTGCTGTGGATGCCTTGCTGGTCAGACCTCCGTCCGGCAGAGAGAAAATTCTATAGATAAGATACAATAAACAATCCGAAGATCGAACTCCAGAGAGTCCAGTCTCGTTCTTCAGAGCCTGGGGCCGTTCCCTGGCCCACCCAACTCACCTCGGGGCAGAGAACAAACAGCCGGCCCCGAGAGCCAAGGCGAGGAGAAGGGCTCAGCACCCTGGGCTGAGCTAAATCTCCTCTCCTTCACACCCCGTGGCGATTTCCTCCTTCCCCACACCCCTCCAGGAGGCTGCAATCTGCTCCCAGCCCTGCCTGCAGCAGGGGAAAACCCAAACTGTGCTTGGATTAACCAAGTCTGGCCTTGCAGAGAGCTCTGTTGAGCAGGGCTCAGGAAAAGCCAGCACAGGGAGGGTGGTGCTGACAGATTTATGGCCCAGGGAACAACTCCTAACTTGGGAGATGCTGCTCCCCACCAGAAACAAACGCACTCAGGACATTTTTTCCAGCACTAATTGGGATGAGGATTGATGTCCTCGCCCCTTCTCTCCAGAGGGGCTGGCAAACACCAGGGGCTTCCCTTTGGAGCTCCTTGAAGCTCTAAATATTGCTGAAATTAGATTTAAATTTTTTTTTCCCCCTGTCATCCCACTTCATTATTGCTAAAGCAGAAGCATATTCTTGTTGCCCAAGTCATACAAGTTTTCACCACATCACTGGTGTACATGGTATCAAGTTTGGATTCCTAGTTCTTAGGTCATCTGAGAAGATAATCTCTGCCACCACCATTCCTCTCAAGCACTGAATCCCTTGTTCTATGGTCTTCCACTGGGTTTGTTGCATATAAAGATCATCTGCATATAGAGATCGTCTGCACACAGATCTCTTTGTGCTACACTTTCCAGGACCTGTGCCCAGAAGCTGTGAGGGTTAGTCCCCCTCATCATTCCTTGGTTGATGACGGGATCACGTTACAGGGATCCCAAGTGCCTCGCTTCATTATCGTCCAGAATTGTAGGCTCGCCTGCAGCATCCCAAAGATGGACTAAACAACTAATTATAGATTCATCAAGTCTTCAAGTGTAATCCCTTCTTAGGCCACGAAGGTCCTTCAGGGAATAGGACTCAACAGTGGCTTTTGATGTTGTGTCAGTTGCTTTAACTTTGACTTTTGTATTAGTAATTGGTGTTGATGGTCATTCCCCTGGATCATCATCTTCGGTCACTGGCCGATTGGTTTTGCTCGTGTGCTTCTTTCCCGTGGCGACTGTCACTGGCTTAGGGTTACTGTCTGGTTTTGTTGCTGGTTTAGGCTCACTGTCTGGTTTAGCTACAGCCTGAGTAGCTGGGGTGTTGGCTGCAGCCTGAGTGACTGGGGCAGCTGCTGATTTATCTCCCTGCCCCCTTGCCTCTATCTGCCACCCTACAGTATCTAGCAGCATGTGATAAGCATAGGCCAGAGCCCAGCTTATTGCAATGAGCTTTTTCTCCTTAGAGTCATCATGGCACTTCTTTTCAGGTATTTTCCCACCTCAGCTGGGTTCGGAATTTGTTCATGGGGAAAGTCCCAGACTATAGGGTCAGAGAATTCCTTCAGGATTTGGCCCATATCCTCCCATTTCCCACACCACTCAGGATTTTCCATGCCTGGGTCTACTTCTGGGTCAGGGGTCTCATCAGCCTGTCTAGAAATCTCAGTCCTCATTCTAGAGAAGCAGCAGACTGTATAGAGGAAGCTTACCAGATTAAATACCAGAAAGATGGTCTCTTTTAAACATTCCAGAGAAACTGAACATTCTCAAAATATGACATAACAGATTCAAAGGAGAAGAAGGAAAGGAAAGGCTGGAAAGCCTCATCCCCTGCTCCTCCTCTAACAAACTGGGTGCAATTACTAATAAATCCCCAAAACATACTACTGGAACTGGGATGCAGGGTAGGACGAAGAAACCATAAACCATACATATCTTGAACAGACTTCAGTATCTTTGTAAACGCCCTATAAATCATTATCACCAAGCCCAGCACAATAGCTATTCCAATCCGTGCCCCTCTACCATAAAAACTATGCGTTAGGGACAATAATCCTAGTCATTAGAAAGGTATTAAAACCTCAAAAAAGCCTAGAGACCAGAACCACATGAAGGCCTCTACTTTAAGAGACATTACTAATTCAAGCAACATGGCTACTGACTGCTTGAACTCACTACAGAGTAAGCACAATGAAGATGCAATCAATAAAGGTTTTTTCCACTTTTTCAGACCCCACATTGGGCGCCACTAAATGTATTTGTCCTGGTTCAGGGCAAATTTGGGAGAGAACCCCCAAAGGGGTTCTTCTAGAAAAGCAGATTCAATAGGCCCCTCCCCCAACCCGTTCGGGGAGAAAATACCTTTTTAGAGAAAAGTGGAAAAAAACCCTGTTTATTAAACAATAAAACCTAAATTATATTAAACAATAAAACCTTTTGCTGCTCCAAAAGAGATGACAAACTCAGAGAAGTCCCCTCCCTGGGTTGCAGCTTGGCTCACTCAGTCTCTTATCAGTCCCTCTGGCGCTGGAAATGCCACGGCCCAGGCCTGGCCCTGTGGGCCACAGGTGTGAGCTGCCAGTCTGGACTGAACGTTCAGTCCAGAGGAGGTTTAAACAGGTCCAAAGGAAAGGGGAAAAACCACAGTCCAGGGAACTTCTCTGCCTCAGCTAGCTAAAACTAACTAAAACAAAGGAGAGCTCTGTCCCGCTGTCTGTCTATCCACAGACAACAACAGTCCAGGAGGTGGAATGTGGAGGAGTGAGTGCAGTGTCTGAAAACAAACTGCACGCTTCTGGTCTCCCCCCTTCACTCTCTGGAACAAGTCTTAAAGGTGCAAAACTTATTATTCAGCATAAACAGAACAGACGATTGGGGATAAAAGCATCATATAGTCAACCCAGGACAAGAGGGGAAGTTGACAATAAACAGCAAAATCCCTAGTTTGGAAGGAATGTTTGCATCATGTATGAGATGTATGAATATGCAACAGGCTATTGCTTTTAAGGGTTAATCCTTTGTTAGTGAACATGCTTTTTTTAGGAAAGCATACGAACATTCGTAATTCTTTGCTTTTTTATTGTCCTAACTGATTGTCCAAATTCTTATTGGTCTGATTTGTATTACTCTTTTTATAATCATTTTATTACTATTAAATTTTTAAAATTTTAAAACAAGTGATTGGTTTTTTTCAGATGTTACATGTCATATTGGCTTTTTTGGGATACCAGACTTGTGAAATAGTAGGTGGGGCATATACTGTTTTATTCTCTGAAAAGTTAATTGGCCATCTTTCACAAGGGATTTCAATATATAATGTTGGCTAATTGTTCTTTGCTTAGATAAGGGGGGAGTTTCAAACCTTCATTGGGAAGCTTTAACATCTTAAGAAACTGTTATTATTTTTATATGTATTTACATTTTCACTTTAAAATTTTTCTGTCTGCCAGAAATTCATATTGTGTTTGGAATAAGCTAATACAAAATGACTAGGATTTTACATACTTGTTTTTCATTAATCTAGACAGTTCTTTCTCCAGTGGCTCCTCTGCAGTCTGCAGTATCAGTTTAATAGCGTCTTTCTTCTGCACCACTTCTTGAAGTATATAGAAAACCTGATGCATATTCAAATGTTTAAAACTTTTTTCTTTATATAGATGTACGACAACTTGAAGTTATGTGCTGCTTTGGCTGTATGTCTGTTCTTGCCAACTACTTTGCCTTTATGACCTTCTTTCCAGCCTGAGTCTCCTTGGTATTAGAGGTAAGACCAACTTTAACACATCAAGTTTAGTATTCAGACCCTGTGCTTCTTGCAGGTTATGCATTTCTTCACTGAAGTATATACCAGCATGTTTGTCTTCCTTTCAGTGCGAACAGAGGGAATGCACAGAGAAAGTTATGGTGGCTCAGCTGATGGACAGTTGTTGCAGTAAAGTGGAAAAATTAAAAGAAAAAGGCCTCATAATATCAGGCCTGCTCTGTTAGCCTGTCATTTCTTCTAAGGGAAGCTAGCACTTTGCAAGTTCTCCATGTGAAAGCAATCCTGGTGTGAGCAGTTCGTTAACATAACAATCCATTCCTGGGTGAAAAAACAACTAGCCGCCTGTATAAACTGTTTTTACACCATTAGATAGAAAAATGAAAACTATCTCTCACAAACAACCTTTCCTGCATGTACACACCGGGACTAATCAGTACAGAATAACAACTTGTTATTAACCAATAAAATAATTGGCAAGAAAGCTACTAACCAATTGGAGTCACACACGAGGTCTGTAAAAATTATATTAAAAAGAGTTACGTGAATAAAGAAGGAGAGCTTTTTCCACCATGAAGAAAATGGAGTCTGCATTATTTATTCCTATAGACAGTAACTTGTCACACTCAGTAGTATGAGTTCTATTCTAAAGCAGAGTAAGCAAATTCTAAGTTAATGGATGTCCAAGGATTTTCACTATTTGAAGTCTAACAGGCTAAACGGTAAATTGTAGGTTAACTCTTGTTGATAGCTTCCTGATCAAGTAAAAATACAGTATTGAAGCTCATTGGTTCTTTTAATATGAACTAAATAGGAACTATTTTTAAATTTGGTATTTTTGCAGCTTTCTAGAGAGAGTCGCGAATAGCATCATCTATGGCAACTTAGCCATTTTGCTTGTGTTCTGGATGAAGAAGAAAATAAACCAAATCCTGTAACACAGAGGGTCAAAATAATTATGGTTTGTGGCTTTTTACACCTGTAGCTATGCAATCAGTAAGATGTTCTGGTGCAATGAATAAAGCTTTTGTTTTCTGTAGACTTGTGTTCTACATCCCAGTCTAGTTTACCATAGCTTCCTGTACTTATTACTTGAGCCAAGAGGAAAAATCTGTTGGGACAGGATCAAAGCTATGAGTGTTATGATAGGCCAAAAATAGTGTTGATGGGAGATGTGGAAAATCAACCTTTAGCTTTAGACCCATGACACATGGGAAACAAACAGTCAAAAAAACTTAATCTTAGTGGGTTAGATACCTATTTACAGTTGAAAAATTAATTGGTTTGTGTTTTTAATACAGTCTCTGGGTTTGGTTCTTGTTCATGCCCGCAGCCAATGGATAGTGGAACCAGCTGCTCAAAACAATGCCGTAGGAAATTATGAGAATGCACCAAAGAGAATTGAACCTAATGTTTCATTATGGCAGTTATACCTTTCTCAGTGGGTTACTTCACAGAAGACAAGTGTATTTCCTCAATTAGGGACTGTTCTCCAGTGCTGCCAAGCTTTGGTCCTAGGGTATAACACTTGTAAACTTGCAGATCTGATCACTGTAGGATTTCGTGGAACCTGAGATGTCATTTCATAAGAAATATTGAAATATTATGCTGTTTGTTCAATCTCCTTGAAGTAATAAAAACATGATCAGGAGACAGCTGTTCTGTATGCATCATAATCCTATCTTTCCCCAGTAGCACTGACACCTCTCAGAACACACTGAAAAATACATTTTCCAACTGTACTAGAATATTTATGCAGAGCTTCTGACTATTCACATATAAATACAAAATCCATGTCATTATTGCTTTTCTTTCAGCTTAACTGAAGTTAATGGCATCTTTAGCTCCATGTTACTTCTGAAATAATTGGAAAAGTCTCATAGGTTTTTCTCCCCTTCTCCTAGCAGTTCAACTTGCATTATAGTAGTCATTATAGGTAGAAGATGATAATTTAAATTTTCTACTTAATTGTTGGGAGATAGGTATTAAATAAATTTGATGTACCTGCTAAATAGTGAATATTTTCCAGTCATTTCTCTTACTGGAACTGCTTTATAAGTAAGATTTAGAAACTAGATATTAAAATCTAAAAATTCTTAATACAAATAATTATTTCTCTACCCTAGCATACTTGAATGTCCTGCTAAAAGTGTCCTTTGATGGCAATTTCAGTAACTGTATAAATGATGATCAAACTACTGTTTCCGAAAATCAAAAGAGAAACAATCCTTGCAACAGTGTTAAAATAGTTAAGTAAAAAGCAGACCTTTATTTGTAAGCTTCCAGATGTCCAGGTGGTGATGGGCACACCCTGCACTGGATTTCTACTATTTTATTAGGTTAGTTGATTAGTATACCAATCATATATTGTCCAATTAAAAGAGCAGTTGATTAAGTAATTTTCCCCTGAGTACTGCTCCATTGGAATTGTTCCAGGGGCTTCTTTGCCCCATTTTGTTATGTCTTTCCAGATTCTGGTTGGGAAACAGAATGTCCTTGTAGTTGGTTCTCTTCTTAAAATAAGACTAAATATTATTTCAGGAATGTGTTAGAAGGTTAGCCTATTGTTCTAAAATGTAGAGGGAAAGGGTAGGAAAAGTACTAGGAGCTACATCCATGCATTAGCAATCTACAAAGCTACAAATATATGAAAAATATATACAAAGATAAAAATCTTTAGGCATCATTACTACCCTTTCTAAAGCAAAGGGCTGTCAGAATGTTGTTGTAACCAAATTGTATATACTGTGTATTTCCTTAATGATTTGTCTTTTTTAGAATGGCTTGAATGGATATTGAACAAGTAATTTCTCTTGGATTACCCCTTCTCCTTGCTGTGAAATATATTTTCTTTGAGCAATCAGAGACTGAATCCACACTCTCCTTGAAGAATCCGATAACATCTCCAGTGATGGTCCAGAAAAACATCCCTGTGACCTGTTGCAGGAAGCAGTCTGGACTTCTGAAAAACATTCAGAAATCTAACACAGTAGAAAAAGCTTTAGTTCTCAAAGATGGAAATGGTAATTTTTGGCATTTTGAAGTCTGAACCTATCCCTGAATATATGGAAAAAATGGTGAAATCTGTATTAGCATGTTGTGTTTGCAATCAAAATTGAAGATTTTTTGTAAACCAAAGTTAATTTTAATTGTCTTTATGCAGCTGATGACATAAAACCTGAATTAGCAGAGTCATCAACTAAGGTTACATTTGTAACTGGAAGTTGCAACCCTGTGAAGACTTTTTTATTTCTTAATAGAAAAGAAGAAAAAGTTGACTCACCTCAAGAATCATGTTCTATTGTGGAATGTGTTTGCATACTCGGAAATGCAGAGGTATGTAACTTTTGGTTTAACCTCTACTGCAACATCTGATTTCAAAATTCTTGCAGTTAGTTTTCCAGCCTTTAAATGATCTTATTGACGATAATGTCATCAGAGAATTATATGGCTTTAATAACTTGGAGGACACACACAAAACAACACGCTTTCATAAGTTGCTGTCTTGGTTTAAAAGATAGGTGTCTGTCAAGGAAGGCAGGAACCTTCCTGAAATGGAAAATATGACCCCCTCCCTCCAAATTATTATAACTTTGAAATTACAGGGCTCTCAGGCAAAGATATGGGAAAAGGAATAACAGTTCTTTACTAGAATGTATATATATATATATGTGTGTGTGTGTGTGTGTGTGTGTATACATATATATAAAACACAAGATGGACAAACAATAACAACAACAGGAAAGAAAACAGAAAACCCAATAAACAGACTCTTCCTGCCCTTTAAACAATTTCCTGTTTGGTGTAGTTATGACCGCAACTGGCAGGGGCGCTGGTGGCTCCCAGTGGGCAGGACAGGTGCAATGATTTTCCTGCAGCTGCAGGGGGAGCTCCAGTGTGAGCTCAGAGACCTCTCGATGTGGTTAATGGCGGCTTGGCCGAGATGGGAGATCACAGGCGGCAGCTGGTCAGGATTGCCGGGCTACCTCACAGAGAGGTGGCCCATACAGGGACACCCTACACGCTGGCTCCAGACACCACCCCCCGCAATGGCTGGGGGAAAAAAAAAGCTATTTAAGTAGACTTGCAGTGCAGGAAACCACAGCAGACGAGGATCTCAGAGTCCAACACACAGGAGTAGCCACGGCAAAACGTCGTGGGTAGAGGGTCCAGTGGAAGCTGGTCCCAATGTTTTGGCACCACATGTGCTGGTTCTGAGCTCTGAGCAGTCAGGAAGCAGGGGAAGCGGCAAGGAGCTCCTTCGTCCCCATTCCTGGATACAGGAAAAAGCAAACCCCCAGTCAAGCCTCGGGTAGCCCACTCACTTTTCTTCTTGCAACCCCTCCCCTCCCTCCTCCCAGCGGGGGCTATTTAAATGGACTATCGTGACATTCAGCTACATCTTTTGTTTCCTAATTGCACCATTTGTGTCCCAAGCAACGCCCTTCCCCCACATTGTCCTTCTTCCAGGTAGCAGATGGGAGAAAAATTCACTGAAAAAGCCAAACACAGAACAGTTGCTTCTGCTCCAAACATTCTATTGCATTGTTTTCTCCAGTACAGATGAGTACAACAGATGGGTGTATGTTTTTAAATATGTAAAGATATAACCTTTAATTATGAACTTCCCCGTTATAGATGAGTGTCATGGTTTGACACTGGCACA
>NW_005055466.1:0-9990 GCF_000277835.1 Geospiza fortis
CTGCTGCAGGAAATTGCAAAAACTGAGAAGGAGAGTGAAGAGCACAGTGATGACGATAACGATGTCGCGCCTCTTGGGTTGCTGCTGCTGGGAGCCCCACTTGGCCTTAATGAAATCAATTGTGCTGGAAACAAACACGGGTGCAAGGAAGAGGAGCAGGATGATGGTGTACATGGAGATGAGAGGCACCCGGCAGTGCTCCTGCTCTTGTGAGTGGCACAGGAATATCACCGAGGGAATGACAGTGAAGAGAGCAAAGAAGGCCCAGGACTGGACACTTCCCACCACCAACCACATCCGCTCGGAAAGGTCCCAGCGGCAGCGCTGGAAGATCTTGTGCATGTAGAGCACAGTGCCAGCAGGCCGGAGCCAGAACAGCCCCCAGTAGTAGGAGACCACTGAGAACTGGAAAAGGAAACTCAGGTACAGCATGGGCATGAGAGGAGAGCAGGACACGTCCTCCACCAGGAAGAGGAGGGCGGAGGGGACTGTGAGGAGAAGGAAGAGGGAGTCAGCGACAGCCAGCTTGAAGATGCCATAGTTATAGGTTTTCAGGCTGAGGAGCCAGAGCACAGCCCCATTGCCAGCCAGCCCACAGAGGCAGATGAGCAGGGTCACACTGTGTATGGCCACGGTGGTGACCTCTGTCTCACACAGATCATCTCCTTCAGTGGGTGAGGCAGGAGATGGGGATACGGTGTGGGTTGCTGCTGCTGGGAGCCCCACTTGGCCTTAATGAAATCAATTGTGCTGGAAACAAACACGGGTGCAAGGAAGAGGAGCAGGATGATGGTGTACATGGAGATGAGAGGAACACGGCAGTGCTCCTGCTCATGTGATGGGCACAGGAATGTCACTGCAGGAATGACAGCAAAGAGAGCGAAGAAGGCACAGTATTGGAAACTCTCTGCCACCCACACCAGCCTCTTAGGAAGGTCGTAGTGCCAGTAGAGCTTCCAGAGCTTGTACACATACTGCACATCGCTGTTGAGCATCAGTCGGAACAGCCCCCAGTAGTAGGAGACCACTGAGAGCTGGAAAAGGAAACGCAGGTACAGCATGGGCACAATAGGAGAGCAGGACACGTCCTCCACCAGGAAGAGGAGGGCAGGGAAGACGGCAAAGAGGAGGAAGAGAAAATCAGCAACAGCCAGGTCAAAGATGCCATAGTTGGGGATTTTCAGGCTGAGGAGGCCGATGACAGCCCCGTTCCCAGCCAGTCCACAGAGGCAGACGAACAGGGGCACACTGTGTATGGCCACGCCTTGGAGAAAGAGGTTGATGCCTGCAAATGGGTCCTAGGAAAGTGATGTTTATGTATTAGATAATAAACACACTTTAATGACTCTATGTGGTTATGATGGATAAAACAATCCCCTGTTGTAAAGTCTCACCACACAGAGATCAGGGAGAGATCCTTCTGTGCAGATACGGAATTCCTGCTTCCAAAGGCTTCCCATTGTGTTTGAAAGTTTATTTCAGCCGATTTCCGTGTCAAGATACAGACAGGATGCACAGGGCAGAGGAGGGGGGAGCTGGGCAGGGCCCTGTGGTCACCGGGAGAGGGTGGCAGGAACAGAGCAGCTGCTGCAGGAGAGGAAGGTGGGGTAGGGAGGAAGGCAAATATCCCACTGACCTGTTCCCTGTGGGGCAGCAGCAGGCAAAGGGCTCTGTGCAGATCAGCGGCGCTTCCTGGTACCTCTTGCTCCTTTGGGATCCGTGTCCTAAAGCGGCTCCTGCCAGGTCAGAGACATGAAGGAGAAAGTGCCCAGGTCACCAGGAGCTCCCCATTCCTGTCCCTCTGGCTCCTCACCATGTCCTGTCCTGCTGTTGCTCCCCAGGGCTCAGTGGAGTCACAGAGGAGTTGGAAATTGCAGCTTTGGGTACGTCACAACTTCACTTCCTCCGGGCTATTCATCTTCGGTTTTTTTGCTACAGAGGAAGTGAGTCTTGTCAAAAGCTCGAAATGAAGCATTTTGAAAATGGCTTTTCCTTTCCTCCTGATAAGAAACATTCCTGTCCTGTAGAATGTCCCATTCTCCGACTGCCTTCCCTTTCCTGACAGGTTTCTACCATTCCTTGTTTCTCTTCCCTAAGGGGTCATTGTCCCTGCAGCAGCAGAGGGATGCTGGTGGTGCTGGTGGCTCTGGAATGCTGGCAGTGCTGGCAGTTCTGATGAGTCAGCTGGGTGCTTCTCGGAAGTAGCTCCTATTTAGGGAAGAGCTCTGGGATCATTGCCAAAGCCTCCCCATGGCCTGAGGAAGCAGAGCTGAGCTGCTCCCTATCCTATCCTATCCTATCCTATCCTATCCTATCCTATCCCCATCTCTGCACCCCATTCCCACCCCGCTCTCCATCCTCACCCCATCCTATCACATCCCACAGGTTTCCCAGATGGAGCTGCTCCCCCACTCTGAGCGTGGCCTCTCAGGCTCTGCTCTCCTCTGGCTTTGCCAGCATCCAGACCCCCTCTAGCCCCCTCTGACCCTCTCCTGACCCCTCCAGCCTGCCCTGACACCCCAGAACCCACACAGGGCTGATTGTTTTCCCCTGACAGCTCCATTCCTACCCCGCTCCACCAGGGACTCTGGCAGTGTCCCTGCTCCTCCTGGCCATAGGGTTCTAGGCCCTAGGAGGGAGGAGGAAAGCCCAGCTCCAATGTGCTCCTCAGGATCACACAGGATGGTAATCGTGGCTGGCACCAGTGCAGAAACAGATTTGGAGGCCTGCAATGGTTTCAGGGAAAGTGTTGTAACAAGAAGGCCAAAGGAAAAGTTCAAGGCAAGGTCACCTTTAATATCTCAGCACTCAGTGAACACAACCACCAGAGGTTACCCCAGCCTTCAATTTCCTAATCCGGGTTCTCTGATAATGGTTGCTTCCAAATCCCTCCCTATGTTCCAAGTTGGTTTCCCCCTAAATTGTATCCACCCCGATGTAAACCGCTCCCCTTACTCCTCCCCTAAGGTTATCCCGTTGGCTGGCTGTTTGTACCTGCCCACCGGTTTTGGCCTGCTATGAACCCCTAGAGGGCTGCTCTCTCCCTCTTTACCTTCCAAATCTCTGCATTAAAGGAGTATTGGCAGACCAGGCAGTGAGCATCCCTTGACTCTTTTACTTTTCTCCCTGATGCTGGCAAAGTTAGTCCCACTGTAGAGCCGCAGCTCTGAGGTTCAGCTCCTGGTGAATTCATCCCGGAGCTGTTCCATACACCTTGGCATGGCTGCAGGTGTCCTGAAAGAGCAAGCTAAAGACTCCAGTGGCTGGCACCCAATGTGGGGCACCATTTGTAGCATCCTGCATTGCTACTAGTGAAGTCCAGGGTAAAGAAGCAAAAAGGGCCTTTGCATGGTATCCACAGATGTTTAATTCTGCTGTGAGGTGAGATGTTCAGAGCTCACAAACCCACTGGCAAAGGTAAATAGGCCCTTGCCATGAACGTTTTGGGGACAGTAAAATGGATCAATGTAAAAAGCAGATATGGTTTCATCACCCGGAGTGATAACAAAGAAGATGTGTTTGTTCATCAGACTGCTATAAAGAAGAATAATGCCAGGAAATACCTCCACAGTTTAGGAGATGGAGAAATTGTGGAATTTAATATAATACAAGGAAGAAAAGGCCCCCAAGCAGCCAATGTGACAGGACCTGGTGGAGTTCCAGTGCAAGGTAGTAAACATGCACCAGACTGCAAACCTGCAAAATATTATCCATGCCATAGAAGTCCTCCACACACCTACGAAGGAAATAGAACCCCAAACCAACAACCATCAAGCCCCAGCAATAGCATAAAAGGAAGAAGAACACAGAACACCAAAGAGGTATCCTGCATCCAAAAGCTCAGGTTGATAATGAAAGAACCTTCTGGTCCAATAAGTCCCACTTCTTCTAATACCCTTCTCCAATTCCTCCCTGCTAGTAAAGTCCAGTGGCCTCCCTGCCCCCCTCCCACTTTCCCCTTTTCCTTTCCATTGTCCTATTACCCCTTTTTTATGTTCCCACAAATTCCTACCACCTTTTCCCCCTTTCCATGGCCTCCCTTCACTAACCCCTTACCCCAGAGTTCCTTAGTAATACCAGAGGGAGGGTAATTGGGAGGGAAGGAAATGAAAGTTCCCCTAAAGTACCCATCTTTTTCTGAAAAGTTAATGATTTCCATTTGGAGTTTCCAGCAGGCACAGCAGCACCTACACTACCTCGTACAGAGCCAATTACAGCCAGCAACACTACCACACGTAGCAGAGAACCAGTCCCTGCTGAAGGAACCTTCTCCTGACTCACTTTCCTGATAAACCATTCTAAGAAAACCCCACACCCGTCCTGCCAGCTCTAATACACTGCAGAAAATCTGTTTGGACATTGAGAACTCAGAATAGTTTGCATTTTGAAAATTGTCTTATGTGGGCTTTTGATTGTTTTTGTCATTTTGTGTTAATTCAGTTAATCCTTCAGAGAAGATTTCTTAATAATATAAAAACTGGGAGTTGTGGAGGCTCTGGGGAGCATCCCTTAAGTTAGGGAGATACAAGAAATTTTCCTCAAAGCTGTTACCCCCCATTGGCTCTTTCCCCTGTTCCTGTGTCTGGAAATGAGTCCTATGAAAGTGGTATTTATGTATTAGATAACAAACACACTTTAATGACTCTGTGTGGTTATGATGGATAAAACAAACCCCTGTTGTCAAGTCTCACCGCACACAGCTCAGGGAGAGATCCTTCTATGCAGGTAAGGAATTCCTGCTTCCTAATGCTTCCCATTGTGTTAGAAAGTTTATTTCAGCCGATTCAATGCCAAGATACAGACGGGATGCACAGGGCAGAGGAGGGGGGAGCTGGGGAGGGCCCTGCGGTCACCGGGAGAGGGTGGCAGGAACAGAGCAGCTGCTGCAGGAGAGGAAGGTGGGGTAGGGAGGAAGGCAAACATCCCACTGACCTGTTCCCTGTGGGGCAGCAGCAGGCAAAGGGCTCTGTGCAGATCAGCGGCGCTTCCTGGTACCTCTTGCTCCTTTGGGATCCGTGTCCTAAAGCGGCTCCTGCCAGGTCAGGGACATGAACGACAAAGTGCCCAGGTCACCAGGAGCTCCCCATTCCCATCCTGCTGGCTCCGCTCTGTTCCCTGTCCCTGGTGTTATTTCGCAAGCTCGGTGCAGCCACAGGGCAGTCGGAAATGGTTTTACATTTTTGGTTTCCAGAGAGTTCCACAGCCTCTGAGTTATTGATCTTGATTTTTTTTCATTTTCCCTACGAATCAAGCGCTCTTTTTCTTTGTTGTGAGAAATGACGTCTCGCTTCTTAAAATTTTAAAAGGTTTATTAAACTACAACAAGGGTCAAGGTAAAAGGAACAGTGCTCGGGTGCGCATTCGCAGCCAGAGGCACGGCCAGAGGCACACCGACCGAAATAGAAACAGTCGTTGTACCCGCTTGGTAAACCAACCCCGGTAATCCACCCCCCACATTCAGACCCATTCCGCTTTTCCAACACAGCTCCTCCTCCGTCCCGCCTTCCCGGAGCTTGTGCAGCGCTTCGGGCTTGGACTCCCCACCATGGTCAGAGATCAGCATTACAACTTTCCACATGAACACAGTACTCACGTTAGAAAAACTCCAAATCTTAACAGAGCTTCTTTGAACATTATAACACACGTTATAATGTTCATTCAACGTTTCTGAGAGTCAATCACTACAGCACCTGTTTATAACATTTTGAATAGCTCCTCATTTTCCCATAATTAGAAATGCTCCTTCCCTGTAGAGTGTCCCATTCTTCAGCTGCATTCCCTCACGTGAAAATTTCTGCCATTCCTCCTTTCTCTTTTCTGGGGTATCATTGTCCCTCCAGCAGCAGAGCAAAGCCGGTGATGCTGGATGCTCCAGTGTGCTCCCTGCAGAGCATCCCACAAAAATCAGCCAAGGCAATGCCCCTGCTCCCTTCTCCTGCAGGAATACAGCACCACAGGGAGGGCAATCCTGTGGATATTGATTAATCAGGTGACTCAAGGAAACCTTCAGCCTCTGTGCTAAGGTCCTTCAGCAGAGCAGTGGAAGGGATCAACAGACTCAGACCACTGTGTCCATGGCAGGATCATCACTGTCGTCAGTTTTTTCTTTCTGCTTCTCAAACACCCTCTGGAGGGAATCCCTGAGTGCCCCCACTGCACAGTGCTTGCAACAGCTCGCCATGGAGCAGGACCTCCAGGAGCTCCACATGGAGTTGTCTGTCATCCAGCTACCAACCAAGAAGTAGATGAAGGGTTTGATGCTGCTGTTGATGCTGGCGAGCAGGAAAAAAAACTGGGATGGCACAACGATGTACCCGAGCTGCTGCAGGAAATGGCAGAAGCTTAGAAGAAGAGTTAAAAATGCAGCGAGGTGGATAACCATGTCACGGCTCTTGGGCTGCTGCTGCTGGGAGCCCCACTTGGCCTTAATGAAATGAACTATGCTGGAAATGAGCAGGGGTGCAGCAAAGTGGAGCACGACGACGGTGTACATGGAGATGACAGCTGCCCGGCAGTGCTTCTGCTCATGTGATGGGCACAGGAATGTCACCGTGAGAATGACAGTGAAGAGACCAAAGAAGGCCCAGTATTGGACACTTCTCCCCCCCAGCCACAGGCGCTCAGGAAGGTGCCAGTGGCAGCAGAGCTCACAGAACTTGTATATATACTGAACATTGCTCATGGGTATCAGCTGGAATAACCCCCAGTAGTAGGAGACCACTGACAGCTGGAAAAAGAAATTCTGGTACAGCAGGGGCAAGATAGGAGAGCAGGACACATCCTCCACCAGGAAGAGGAGGGTGGAGGGGACTGTGAAGAGAAGGAAGAGGAAGTCAGCAACAGCCAGGTTAAAGATGCGATAATTACCACTTTTCACTCTGAGGAGGCGGATGACAGCCCCGTTCCCAGCCAGCCCACAGAGGCAGATGAGCAGGGTCACACCGTGTATGGCCACGCTGGTGACATGTGTCTCACACGGATCATCTCCTTCAGTGGGTGAGGCAGGAGATGGGGACACGGTGGTCACCTCCATGGATGGACGCTGGGCAGGCAGTGGGATGTGGCCCCTGGCTGTGGTCAGAGTGGATGGGCAGTCAGTGAGGGAGGTGGGAGGGTTGGGCTGTGCAGCAGGGGATGTGGAAGGGAAGCACAGGGCAGAGGAGGGGGGAGCTGGGGAGGGCCCTGCGGTCACCGGGAGAGGGTGGCAGGAACAGAGCAGCTGCTGCAGGAGAGGAAGGTGGGCTAGGGAGGAAGGCAAACATCCCACTGACCTGTTCCCTGTGGGGCAGCAGCAGGCAAAGGGCTCTGTGCAGATCAGCGGCGCTTCCTGGTACCTCTTGCTCCTTTGGGATCCGTGTCCTAAAGCGGCTCCTGGCAGGTCAGGGACATGAAGGAGAAAGTGCCCAGATCACCAGGAGCTCCCCATTCGTGTCTCACCAGCTGATCTCTGTTCCCTATTGCAGTGCTGCTTGCAAGACTTGGTGAGGTCATAGGGCAGTTGGAAGTTGTTTTCAACTTTGTCTTCGTCAGAGCTCCACTCCCTCATAGTTATTTATCTTGAATATTTTTTTCTTTGACACAAAGGAATTGGCTTTTGCCAAAAGCTCCAAATGAAATATTTTGCAAATGGCTCCTCATTTACTTCTGATTAGAAACATTCCTTCCCTGCAGTGTCCCATTCTCTAACTGCTTTCCCTCTCTCAGCACGTTTCTACAACTCCTTGTTTCTCTTCCCTGAGGGGTCATTGTCCCTCCAGCAGCAGAGGGATACAGGTGGCACTGGTTGCACTGGAGTGCTGGCAGTGCTGGCAGTGCTGTTAAAGCACCTGGCTGCTTCTCAGAAACAGCTCCCATTCTGGAAAGAGTTCTGACATCTTTCCCAAAACCTGGGGCCAAAGTGCCACAACTGAGACAAGAATTCCCATTTTTGTCATCCTTCCGCAGGCTTACGGGGCCCAAAGGAAGGACAGCACTCAGTTGCTTGCAGCCAGGTTATCAGCACTTAGAGCCCACACTAATTACTGCCAATCCCCTTGATTATGCAATGAAAGCTATCAGGAACCAGGTTTAGGGGTTCTGTGATCCCCTTCCAGCCCTTCATTGGGGCTTATCCTGCTCCTCAGATACAGGAGCCCTTGTGTTTGTTTTTACCTGACCCCAGCCCTCTGGGCAACCTGTGCCAGGGGCTCACCACCCTCACAGGGAAGAATTTCTTCCCACTATCCAATCTGACCCCACCTTCTGTCAGTGGGAAGCCATTCCCCCTTGTCCTGTCACTCCATGCCCTTGGCCAAAGTCCCTCTCCACCTCTCCTGGAGCTCTGCCAGCTCCTGGATCATGAAGTGTTTGCCCTTGATAGGACTGATCTGGTGAGATTCCATAGCTGGGGACACAAAAGAGGTGACAGTTCTGGTCCCATGGCCAGCAGTTTCCAGGAGAAGCATCCCAGATCCCTGAGGCACATGTCAGCCCGGGTAGGAATCATCTCACGTCAGTTTTCTTGGAATTCCTTGGAATTCACTGTAGGCTGCTGTCTGACTCCCAATGGAGTGTGGAAGATGACTCAGAGGAAACCTGCAACTTTCTAAGGATTAAAGCCAAGAGAGCAGCATTGATTTGCCTCTTCTCAGAAGAGATGACATTACTGAAATCCTAAATCATCCATCTGCTCTGTGCTTCACCTCATTCACAGAATTTATTATTGCGTGAATCCTCTTGGAAACTGCGTGGTGAAGGTGAAGTACCACTGAAATTGTGGTACACAAGTGGCAAAATTAGATTTGAAACAGAAATCATAGGTTTTGTCTTGTAGAGTCCTAAAAATCCACCTGTGCAATGCGAGGTGGCGATTTGACCCTATTCAAAGACAAGTTTTCAGGATTAGGGTTGCTAAGAGGTACCTGATGCAGAGACAAACTGCTTTTCCCAGAAGGAATGAGAAGTTCTTGGAAATGTCAACAGATGGCTCATTCCAGACATTGCAGGCACTAGCCTTTGGAGGAGCTCTGGTGTGAGACAGGTACCTGCCCTCCTCACAGATGATCCAGAAGAATGGGAAAAACTAAGGATATGAGCCAGTTTCTGACACTGTTTCCCAGGGACAAGCTCTGCAGCAAATCCCTGATGTCATTTATTCAAAAAAATCTGGGGCAGGAATTACCACATTGAAAAGAAACAAAAAGAAAAAATCCAAATCTGATTTAGGGGTAGCAACAAAATTAAAAAGGTCAGTACATCAGAGTTTATTCCTTGAAGCCAAGGCAATGAGGATCATTCCATGGGGAATACAGGAACAGGACTGAGCTCAGAGCCATGTGCTCCCATACTTCTGGCTGTCTCTGAGGTGCCACATGTCCAGAAGTGCCTCACAGAGCTGTCACCTCCACCACAGTGTCCCCAGGGCCGTGGCTCCCCTCATCACTCCTGGCTTTCTCCTCAAACACCCTCCGCAGAGCGACTCTGACCGAGCGCTGGAAGCGGCGCCGCCGGCAGCTCCCCACCAGCACGTAAATCACCGGGTTGAGGGAGCAGTTCAGCAGTGCCAGGAAAAAAGAGGGGTCTTCTGGGAATAAATCACCAGAATCAGGGAGATTGATGAAAACCTCCACGCAGAAAGGGATGCCAAAGGCAAAGAACAGCAGGATGTTGAGCACGATGGCCACAAAGAGCTTCCCTGGCTGCCGCCTCCGGGAGCCGCAGCGCAGCTTGAGGAACAGGATCAGGTTGGAAACCAACATCATGAGGGAAAAAACCACACAAATGGCGAGGGCTACACCTGCAACCGCGGTCCCAGAGTCTTCACTGTAGGTGGAGGTGAGGTAGAGGGAGGAAACAAAAGCCCCAGCGAGGGCCCAGAGGGCCCCGCTGACGACGGCCGAGAGGTGCCGGGGCCGGTGGCAGCGGTACCAGATGGGGCACAGGACGGAGATGCAGCGCTCCACACTCAGGGCTGCCAGCAGCCCCAGGCTGCTCAGGTCAAACACGTGGCAC
>NW_005055467.1:0-9977 GCF_000277835.1 Geospiza fortis
AGTGAGCCTAAGCCACTGGCAGTTGCTACCACGAGAAAGAAGCACAAAACCAAAACTGACTGACCAGCGGACAATGATGATCCAGAGGAAGGACCCTCAAATCCAGCTCCAGCAATTGACTCAAAATCAGAAGTCACTATTGAGTCCTTTTAACTAAAGTATCTTCGTGACCTAAAAAAATATTACACTCGACAACCTGATGAATCTATAATTAGTCGGTTAGTCCATCTTTAGGATGCTGCAGGAGAGGCTAAAATTCTGGATGGTACTGAAACAAGGCATTTAGGATCCTTGCCACGTGATCCGGTTATTGACCAAGGAATGGTAAGTGGTGGGTTGACCATCTCAGTCGCTGGGTATGGATCTTGGGAAGCGTGGAGCAAAGATATCTGTATGCAGATGATCACTATATGCAGCAAACCCAGTAGAAGACCATAAAACAAGGGAATCAACCCCTGACAGAAATGGCAGTGGCAGAGATTGTTTTCTCAGAAGACCCAACAATGCCTAAGAATCCAGACTTGGTAACATGTACACTCATAATGTGGCAAAAACTTGTATGACTTAGGCCTCAAGAATACACTTCCGCTTTAGCAATGATGAAGCGGGATAAAAGGAATGAGACTGTGCCTGATATGGCAGAGAAGCTCTGAGCATATGTAGATGCCCTGCATGGCCCAACACATGCAAGAATTGCAGCTGTAGAAACATGTCTGCAAAAATTAGAAGATAAGATAGAGGAGAATCACAAGAAACTCAGAGAGGAGATTCAAGAGGGCCTTCTCCAAATCTCGGCAGTACAGATCAGAGGTTCTGGTACCAAACACAGATGTCCCCCAAATATACACCCCACGAGCTGAGCTGTGGTTCTTCCTGTGTGATGGTGGGGAAGGCATGAGGAGGTGGGATGGAAGACACACTGCTGCAATGTCACGGGGCGTGAGTTGAAGGAGAGCAAGACTCAGAGAGGAAGTTCCACTAAAAAGGAAGCAGTTCCAGTAGCCCGTAGCTGAACTGCCAGGTATGATGATATGTCCGATCCCCTTCAAAGAACCTCTAAAATGTACATCCAGGGAAAGAAGAATAACCAGTCTTAGAGGGGCCCTGCCTGTAGCCAGGTAGAGGCAAGGGAAAATCATGTCTTTTAGACTGTGTGCATTCATTGGTCTGGCACATCAGAACCACAAAAATATGAGGCCTTGGTTGAGACTGGTGCACAGTGCACACTAATCCCATCAAGACATGTGGGAGCAGAATTTGTTTCTATTGCTTGTGTGACAGGGGGATCACAGGATTTGACTTTGGTGGAAGCTGATGTGAGCCTGACTGGAAATGAGAGGAAGAACCATCCCATTGTGACTGGCCCAGAGGCCCCATGCATTTTGAGCATAGACTTCCTCCAAAGTGGGTATGTCAAAGACTCAATGTGTTGGTTTGAAAAGACAGGTGTCTACTAAGGAAGGCAGAAGCCTCCCCTGAAATGGAAAATGTAAACCCCCTCCCTCCGAATTATTATAATTTTGAAATTAAAAGGCTCTTAGGCAAAGATATGGGAATAGGAATAACAGTTCTTTAATAGGAAAACTAAAAATACAAATGTAATAGTACAAACAGCAAAAAAAACCCCTACTGACAGAGTCAGAATACGACCTGACACACTGTGGGTGAGGATGTTGGTAGCAGTCCGATTGAATGGTGGCTGCAGTCCTCCTGGAGTGATAGATGTGGTTCTGTTGAAGCAGTGGTCCTGTAAAAGGGTGTAGGTTTTCCTCTGAAGGTCCAGTAATGGTGTAGATCAGCCTGGTCTTCCTCTGTGGATCCAGTGGAGAAGACAGCTGCTCCTCTGGGAATCCACTGGGAAAAAGGCTGCTCTGGTATCCCAAAATCTCTATATCTAGTTAGGAATGCTTGGCTCCTCCCCCTGGGCAGAGCATCTCACGATGGGATGATGTCATTTTATCAGTCATGCAGTGAGACTCAATGGCCCATTGACAGCAGATGTATCCCGGGAGGGAGGATTGGTTTGTGGAAGAGATAAAGAAAACTGCCCAATTAACAGAAGATAACTGCCCTACCTCTGACAACTGGCAAATAGAATACACACATATCTTACAATCCAGGACACCCAAAAAGACTCAGGTTTGGGATAGCTGCTGTGGAGACAGAGCACGTTAAACAATTGAACACCTTGCCTAGACCATCAGAGAACCCATCTGCAGTAGGACTTCCGAAGGGGGAAGAGCAACAAGTACCAATTGCCCCTTCAACAGTGCCCTGCTGACAGTACAGAACAACTCAAGATGCTGAGATTCCTGTCCATAAAATGATTTGTGAGCTGGAGAGCCAAGGAGTGGTCACCAAAACCCACTCACCCTTCAACAGCCCCATTTGGCCAGTGCGTAAATCTAAAAGAAAATAGAAATTGACTATAGACTATTGTGCCTTGAATGAAGTGATTACCACTGAGCACTGCTGTGCCAAATATGTTGGAGCTCCAGTATGAGCTGGAGTCCAAAGCAGTGAAGTGGTACACCACTACTGACATTGCCAATGCATTTTTCTCCATTCCTTTGGCAGCAAAATGCAGGCCTCAGTTTACCTTCACTTTAAGGGGAGTGCACTACACCTAGAACCGATTGCCCCAAGGGTGGAAACACAGTCCTACCATCTGCCATGGACTAATCCAGACTGCACTAGAAAAGGGTGAAGCTCCAGAACATTTGCAATGCATCGATAACATCATTGTGTAGGAAAACATGGCAGGAAAAATGTTTGAGAAAGGAGAGAAAATCATCCAAATCCTCCTTAAAGCCAGTTTTACCATCTACAAAAGCAAAGTTAAGGGACCTGCCCAAGAGCTCCAATTCCTGGGAATAACATGACAAAATGGACTGTGTCAGATTCCCACTGATGTCATTTATAAGATCACAACAATGTCTCCACCAACCAACAAAAAGGAAACGCAAACTTTCTTAAGTACCATAGACTTTTATAGAACGCGTATTTCTGAGTACAGCTCATTCGCAATTGCAGATTTGTGAATAGTGTAGTTCACCATTTCAACACTATAAATCTGATCAAGTTCAATAAGAACTTTCATGACAACAGATTCACAAGTAGAGTGGTTTATTGTAGCAGCAGATTACAGAATATTTTAGATTGCTGGTGATAAATTCACTAGACCTGCAAAATATAAGTATATAGGGCTATGTACAAGTGTCTCCGGGGATACTCCAACACAGCCGGAGGTCCAAACCTTAACAAAGAGATTTAAGAGAATCCTAACAATCTTAACAATCTCCCCTGCTTTTGGGAGGAGACAAGAGCAAGCCTGTCAACTTGTCTGTAAGGTGGTCGTATTCTCATCTTCACACTGAGGAGTAAGAAGGAAATGCACTGCAAGCAGAAGAAGGGTCATGTGACCTGGGAAGGGTACAGGAATATGATTCAGATATGTAGGGATGGGATCAGGTGTTACGATTCAATTTAAGTACTGAAAACTAAGTGGTATGTTACAAAAGGTTAACCACAAGTAATATTGCAACAAGATGTGCAGGTAAAGCAAGCAAGATAGCAGAGCTAACAAGATAGCAAGGCAAGTGAGATTACAAGTCCCATCAAAAGCAAAATAGCAAGTTTTAACAGAAATTGCAAACTGCAAAATTAGCTAAAAACAGGTTAGACTAAAAAACAAGAAGCACCAGGCATGCTCTGAAAATAGAGGTAAAAAGTTCAAACATGAGGAAGACTACAGAAGTCTTCATCAAAAGACCACCAGAAGACTGATCACCACCACAGAAGGAACTGACACATTGTCTTGGTTTGGAAAGACAGGAGTCTGCAAAGGAAGGCAGGAGCCTCCCCTGAAATGGAGAATGTAAACCCTCCCCACCCCTCCGAATTGCTATAATTTTAAACTAAGGGGCTCTCAGGCAATAATATGGGAGCAGGAAATAACAGTTCTTTAATAGGGAAGAAAACAAAGAATAAAATAAACAATGCAGTCCACTAGAACAACACTGACAGAGTCAGAACCCAACCTGACACCCTGTTGGTCAGGATGTTGGTGGTAGTCCGATTGAAAATGTGGCTGCAGTCCTCTGAAGTATCAGGTGTGGTTCTGTTGGAGCAAGGAGGATCTGTAGAGAAGGATGTATTCTTCCTCTGAAGATCCAGTGGAGGAAGAGGCAGCTGCTGTTCCTCTGAGAATCTCAGACTATATCTGGGTAGCAGTGCTTGGCTCCTCCCTCTGGGCGGAGCATCTCACAATGGGATGTTACAGTTCTTATCAGTCATGCAGTGATATTCAATAGTCTGTTATCAGCAGAGGTCCCCTCCCGAGGGAGGTGTGAATGTGATCACTCAAAGAGAGAGATAAGGCAAACTGCCCACTTGGCAACAGATAATCTGCCATACAGATGGTAATGGAAAACATCTTGCATGCAATCTTCAACACACATGCACAAAAGCAACAAACTGATGACAGCTTTAAGCAAATATAAGTATGCTAATGGTATGTTGTAATCATTACTTTGCATAGAAGGACTTCTAAATTGTAACTGAAAGCTAAAGAATATTGAGTGAGTTTTTTGGCAGAGTAGATCCCCCTCACTCCCAGTGCTGAATAAACAAATACCGGCTCTGTAGCCATCTGACTATAGAGTTTTGTTTTCTTGCCTAGTTTTGGGCATCAGTGCAGAAGAGCAAAGAAAACTAAGAAGTCTCTGTGAATAAAACAGATCAAACCCAGAAAGGCTCAAAATATACCCCAAAACTTGATTAAAACAAAGGGAGGTTTAGATGTTGGTGCCAAAAAATTTTGATATCATTTATTTAATAGTACAAAAGGCAAAGAGAAAGAAAGAAAGAAAGAGAAAAGAAAGAGCAAGAGAGCAAGACAGTGAGCGAGTGAGCAAGAAAGAAAGAAAGGGGGGGGAAGACAGGGAGAGAGTGAGAGGGATTAGGTAGAAACATATCACCTTTCTGAGAGTCCCAACGATGTCTCGTTGCTCCCCTCCATTTGATTTTCTTGTTGGTGAGGCTCCCCTGCCACCCCGTGCCGCAGAAAAGTATAAAATCCAGTGCATTACTATATGCTTGGGCCAAGTAGGAATGCCCAGGAGCCTCCCCTGGGGAGGACAAGTTTGACACTGTCCCTGGCAACACTGTGGACCTGTTGCATCTTATGCAGTGTTCTGGTGCAGGGTCTGGGGACCCCTTTGGGAGGACCTCTAATGAGCTATGACACCCCCTCTGCTGTCCTTCACATGGATGCGGCTTTTCCTGAGGTGAAGAGGCCCCACAGCTGAGCTGGTCTGCACAGCGGATGATGGGCGTTTACTGCCTCTGACCAGAGGCTTTTTTACCACACACCCAAAACCTCTCCTCCCCGCCCCCCTCTCCTGCTTTGGTGCAAGGGTCTGTGCAAGCCTGACAGCTGATAAACCTGGGGCTGTGGTCTCCACCCTGAAGGTGCTAAGCTTAATCCTTTTGTGAATGTATTCTCCCCCAGCCCAGACCTGAGTCACTTTATCTTATCTCCATCAACTTGCAGTCCAGGGCCTCAGTCAGGGCCCCATTCAGGGTGTGGTGGTCTTCCATGCAGCTTTTGTTATACAATTTTGCTATAATAGGCGAAAGTCCTGCATGATGATGTTTAAGCCATAAATTATAACATTTCAGTCTCCGACATCAGGAAAGCCAAGGCATAGATGGAATGGGACTTGGCAAGTGATGTGAAGAAAAATAAGAAGTGATTCTATAAGTACATTAGGTCAGAGAAAAAAGGCCAAGGAAAGTGTACCCTTGTGAGGCCCCAAAATCTTGCTTCATAAGACACTTAAAAGGGCTTACTGTTTTTCACGTACTCTGAGTTAGACACACGGGAGAAATACTGACAAGGCATTCTCAAGAGGTCAAAACAACAAAAAACTTTACTGGCAACTTCAGAAAATCAGAGAACTTTGGCAAAGGTTTAGAGCAGCATTCAATCAATATAAAACCTTTCACAAATCCTTAACTTAGCCCATCTGATTTTAGGTTACTCAAAATTATGAGAAGAGGGAATTAGAAGAAGAAAGATAAAGAAAATATATAAAAAAGAACAAACATAGCTACTGCTCTTGGTTCCAGTGGTGTTCAGCTGGTAGAAATTCCAAAAGGAGGTAGGGTCAAGATGTGCTTGCCTTGTGTTCTGGGTTAAATACCCTTTGGCTTTTCTGGGCCCTTTCCCCAGGTGGGATTTCTGGTCATTTGGCCACTCTGAGGCTAGATTGGGGCTTCGGGGGTGAGGCATGGAGCACTGACTCCAGTGTGCCAGTGATTGGCAGCCACTGTGGGGCTGGGATACAGGCCTGGAGAAGGTGGGGTGTATGGGACAGTGTATTGCCTCACCAAAGGCAAGGCCTGACCTGCCCCTTTCCCACACACACACACACACACACACACAATATTTTGAGCCAGGAGTCTCCTCCAGTCTCTCACAACTCCCTGGATAAACGAGAAGGGGGCACTGGTAACAACAGATACAAAGAAGGCTGAAGTACTCAACAAATTCTTAATCTCAGTTTTCACTCAGTCAGGATTCCCAAGTCTTTCAAGTCCCTGGACTTCCAGGTGGGGCTTGGGGGAGGACAGTCCTTCCCACTGTAAGTGAAGAGCAGGTTCAAGACCACCTGATAACACTGAACAGGCACAAGTCTACAGGGCCTGATGACATGCATCCTTATGGGAACTCGCTGATGTTGTTGCCAAGCGACTCTCCATCATATGGGAAAAGTCCCTGGTGATAGAAAAAAAGGGAAACATCACTCCTATTTTTAAAAAGCAGAGAAAGAAAGACCTGGGGGACTACAGACCAGTGAACCTCACCTCTGTGCCTGGGAAGATCATAGAGCCGAATGTCATGAAAGCAATGTTAAAGCTCAAGAAAACAAGGAGGTTTTCCAAGACAGCCAGCACAGCTTCACTAAGGGCAAACTGTGCCTGACCAATCTGGTGGCCTTCTATGATGGAATGACTGCAATGGTTGACAAGGGAAGACCAACCAATGTCACCTACCTAGAATCCTGTAAGGCCTTTGACACAATTCCACACAACATCATTATCTCTAAACTGGAGAGCTATGGATTTGAAGGGTGGACTATTCAGTGGACAAGGAGTTGGCTGGATGGATGCAGCCAGAGAGTTGTGGTCAACGGCTCAATGTCTGAGTGGAAATCAGTGACAACTAGTGACCGGTGCTCTTTAATATCTTCATCAGTGACAAAGGGATCGAGTGCACCCTCAGAAAGTTTGCAGGTAACACGAAGCTGAGTGGTGCAAGTAACACAACGGAAAGATGGGATGCCATCCAGAGGGACCTGGATAAACATGAGAAGTGGGCCCACAAGAACCTCATGAGGTTCAACCAGTCCAAGTGCAAGGTGCTGCACCTGGGTTGCAGCAACCCCAGAGATGAGTCCAGACTGGGAGATAAACTCATTGAGAGCATCCCTGCAGAGAAGGACTTGGGGATGCTGGTGGATGAAAAGTTGGACATGAGCCAACAGGGTGTGCTTGCAGCCCAGGCCCACTGCATCCTGGGCTGCATCAAAAGAGTTGTGGCCAGCAGGTCAAGGGAACCTATTCCCTTCTACTCTGACCTCATGAGACCCTGTATGGAGTACTGTGTCCAGTCCTCAGCACGAGAAAGAGGTGGACCACTTAGAATGAGTCTAGAGGAGGGCCACGAAGATGATCAGAGAGCTGGAGCACCTCTGCTATGAAGACAGGCAGAGAGAGCTGTGATTGTTCAGCCTGGAGAAGAGAAGGCTCTGGGGAGACCACACTGTGGTATTCCTGTACTTAAAGGGGGCTTAGAAAAAAGAGGTAGAGAGTTTTTACACAGGCAGATAGTGATAGGACAAGGGGGAATTGTTTTAAATTAAAAGAGGAGAGATTTAAATTAGATCTTGGATAATTCTTTACTGTGAGGGTGGTGAGGCACTGGCAGAGGTTTCTAAGAGAGGTTATGGATGCCCTGTCCCTGGAAGTGTTGAAGGCCAGGTTGGATGGGGCAGTGAGCAACCTGATATAATAGGCGGTATCCCAGCCCATGTCAGGAAGGTTGGAACTAGATGACCTTTGAAAGTCCCTTCCAACCCAAACCATTCTATGATATGATTCTGTCACAGTTTGAAAGACAGGTGTCTGCTAAGGAAGGCAGGAGCCTGTGGTCATTAATTGTTGCAGTGTTGTGGGTCCCAGGACGAGGTGAGAGATGAGAATCTGACTCCAAGTTCTCAGAAGGCTGATTTATTATTATATTATATGATAAGAAAATTATATACTAAAACTATACTAGAGAAAAAGGAGACATCAGAAGGCTAGACAAGAATGAATAATAAAAACCTGTGACAGACTCAGAGTCCAACACAGCTGGCTGTGATTGGCCATTAATTAAAAACAATTCACATGTTGGGTAAACAATTCTCCAAATCACATTCCAGAGGAGCAAAACACGGAGAAGCTGAAGCTTCCCAGCTTCCCAGGAGAAGAAATCCTGGCAAAGGGATTTTTCAGAAAATATGACAGTGACAGGAGCCTCCCTTGGAATAAAAAATATGACCCCCCCCACCCTCTGAATTATTATAATTTTGAAATTAAGGGGCTTTCAGGCAAAGATGTAAGAAAAGGAATAACAGTTATTTATTAGTGTTTGCATGTATAACAAGGCAAACAAACAATAACAATGGTAACAACAACAAAGAACAGAAAACCCAATATACAGTCTCTTCCTGATCTTTAAGCAATTCCCCCTTTTTGTGTAGTTACGGTTGCAGCTGGCAGGGGTGCTGGCAGGCTCCCAGCAGGGCAGGACAGGTGCGATGATTCCCCCTCGGCTGCGGGCACTGTGGCGTGCGTTTCAGCTTTTTCCACATGAACAATGGTGGACAGGCTTGGCAAAAGGGATATAAATGGGGCTTCCTTTAGAAACCCCCAGGAGCAGCCAATCCTGGTGCCACCATTGAATAGCAAAAGGAGCTGTAGCAGGGAACCTCGGAGTAGCAAGCTGGGAAGGCAGGGATGAGCAAAGTCCCGGAGTGGTAGATGAGATGTATCAAAACTTTAAACTAGGTTTGAAGGGGGAAGGGGATGCAGCTGGACTCTCTGGAAGCAGGCCCAAGGATGGTAAGCCTGAGTCAGGGGTGAAATCAGTAGCCCAGCTGAGGTGTATGTATACTAATACACCCAGCATGGATAACAAACTAGAAGAGCTGGAAGCCGTGGGGCAACAGCAACGATATGATGTAGGTGCCATCACGGAAATGTAGTGGGACAACTCACATAGCTGGAGTGCTGCACTGGATGGCTACAAGCTCTTCAGAAGAGACGGGAAAGGGAGAAGAGGCAGAGGGGTGGCCATTTATATTAGGGAGGTTTTGATGCCATGGGTATTGAAATGAATGACAATGAAGTTGAATGCCTTTGGGTACGAATTAAGGGGAAGGCCAACAAGGCTGGCATCCTACTGGGAGTCTGTTATCGTCCATCCAACCAGGAAGAAGAGATTAACTCCTTATTCTATAAGCAGCTGGAGAATGTTTGAGGATCACCAGCCCTTGTTCTTGTAGGTGACTTTAACCTGCCAGACATCTGCTGGGAACTTAATACAGTAGAAAAGAGGTAGTCCAGGAAGTTTTTAGAGTGTGTGGAGGACAACATTTTGTCACAGTTGGTGGGTGGGCCCACCAGGGGAGGGACTATGTTAGACCTGTTGTTTGCAAATAGAGATAGGCTGGTGGGAGATGTAGTGGTTGGAGGCCGCTTGGGGCACAGTGATCATGAAATTATAGAGTTCTCAATATTTGGTGAAAGGAGGAGGAACATCAATAAGACTTTTACATTGGACTTCTGGGGGGCAGATATCAGTGATATTTCGCCCAATTGGCGGAAGGAATGATGCATTTGACTCCATGATATCAGAAAGCTAATTA
>NW_005055468.1:0-5902 GCF_000277835.1 Geospiza fortis
TACAGAATCTAAAAATATAAAAGCTAATATTTAAGGCATCACTACTAGGACTAAAGAAATGATTCTCCCATCTCTGGCCCAAACCTAACTGACAATATAAAGGTAAGGTTATTAAGAAAAACATTCTAATGGTTTAATCTGATTTCCTAATCTAATTCTCACGTTGTCTTCTACACCACCCGTGGCGAGTGAAGGCACAGAAACAACTTAACATAAAGGAAACAGTGACAGTAAGTAGTAGCCCCCCAATGGCTGGAGATCTGAGAGGAGGGATGCCCATACAGGCTATTTCAGCAGACAGTCTGTGGGTAGGCACACAAGGCTTCCCCCAATGTCAGTGCACTGGCTACTGCTCTGGTCCACTCCTGCAGAGTGTCAGTCATGGCCTCCCATCGTTCTCCTCCAGCTGAGATGTCCAAATCTCCGGGGCTTTAGAGACCTTGACCAAAGTGTGATGGGTCCACCCCTGTTCATCTGTTTTGATAGCTTTTTCTGTGGTCAGTAACACTTGGAAAGGTCCATGCCACTTTGCCACCAGTGGTGCTTCTTTCCACACCTTAACTAGGACCCAATCTCCTGATTAGATGTTGTGAACAGTAAAGTCCAAAGGCAGGGTCTGTGCCAGCTGAGCTTCCTGTTGAAAAGATTTCACAAGAGACAGTATCCTGGCCACATATTGTTTCAAATATACATCACTTATCTCCACCTCCCTCATAAGGTTGAAAATTACAAGGGTAAGGAATTCCAAATATCAATTCAAAGGGAGATAATTGAATATCTCTCCTGGGTCTGAAGATCTATCACTTGAATGCTGTCATGGGTTTCTTCCCAGCCCCATTCTTCAGGGACATTCAGACAGGAGGCTGGGTTAGACCCTTCCCCACCTTTCAATTCTAAATCCTCCTGTTCCATTAAACAAGATTCATACTGTAATAACTGAGCACTGGTCATCCACTTAGAGGCTCTTTCAGTTAACAAAGCTTTAACTTGATGTGACACTTTAACAAGCAGATACCCTCCCATTGTCAGCTTTCGGACCTCAGCCACTATCAGGGCTGTGGCTGCTCAGTTCTGCAGAAAGGCCAGTCTCTGGCCACTGGGTCTAACACCTTAGAAAAATAAGCGACTGGCCACCATGTCCCCCTGTGCTCTTGTACCAAAATTCCTTTAGCATGGCCCTGTTTAACATCCACATATAACTCAAATTCCTTTTCTGAATCTGGCAGAGCTAAAATTGGGCATTAATGAATTTGTCTTTTAATTTTCTGAAGCTTTGCTCTCCTTCTGGTATCCATACCACAACATTAGGACTGTCTTGGGTTAAAAAGTCATATACAGGTCTAGCCAAAAGAGAAAAATCTTCAATCCATGCTCTGCAGTACCCCACCATCCTTAAAAACTGTTGTAACACCTTTTTTGTCTGGAGTAATGGTACTTGTAAAATTTCTTGTATTCTTTCTGCTTTGATACACTGCAACCCTCCAGTCAAAATGTGTCCAAAATATGTAACCCTTTTCTCTACCAACTGTACCTTCTTTTCAGACACTCTAAGTTCCTTTTTAGCAAGAAAATTAAGCAACAGTAGCCTCATCAACCACCTTTTCCTGCTCTCCCGATAAAAGCAAATCATCCACATACTGCACCAACCTAATTCCCAAGGCTGGAGTAAACTCTCTTATTATTTTCTGCAAGGCATGCCCAAATAAAACCGGTGACTCTGTATATCCCTGCAGGAGGACTGTCCATGCCAATTGTTGTTTTACCATCTTCCCTCCTTCCTCCTGTTCCCACTCAAAGGTAAAATACTGTTTACTGTCCTTGGTAATCAGACACCCCCAGAAAGCATCCTTCAAATCCAGTACTGAATAATATTGATGCGAATGAGGGATTTGATTCAAGGTGATATAGGGATCCAGAACTGTGAGATGCCTTGGTTTGACAATTTCATTTGTTATTCTTAAATCTTACGCCATTCTGTAGGTTCCATCTGGTTTCTTATCCGGCAGGATAGGAAGGTTATAGGGAGACATACATGGCTCCAAAAGACCTACCTTTAGCAGGGGCTCAATGACAGGCTGTAACCCCTTCTTTCCCTCCCTTGAAATAGGGTAATGCTTTTTAGACACCACTTGTCCTGGTTGCTTCAAAGTAATTTGGAGAGGCTCTATATGACAGCATACAGCTGGACTGTATGCATCATAATTGGAGGAGGGGTTTTACTACAGAGAGCCAATCCCTGAGGATGAATGAAAGCAGGTAGCTATTGGTCAATGAGCTGAGTGGCAACCAATCATAGCCAATCAGGTTTGAATGCAGAGTCTTTTGAATAGAGTATATAAGAGCTGTGTAAGCCATTAAAGTCTCTCTGCTGCACGAACCTCGGAGTGTCATGTTGGGTCTCCGTCCCCCCTGACCGCGACAGCTCTATGTCTAGTTTTCTGTATTTCCCTGGAGCTGCCCACACTTCTGGGTTTATTTCAGCATAAGCCTTCTCAGACATTTTTCACAAAGTTACCAAAGTGTAACTATCATTTTTCACAATACGAATTTGCTTTTCCACATTAGCCATCAAATCCCTTCCCAGTAAATTACAATCACAATTAGGAAAAAACAGGAATTCATGCATTATTGCAGCCTTTTGCTGGGTTTTGGGGTGTCCCCAGCAGGCTGCACGGGTCTGGATAGCGCAGTCCTGTTTGGAACTGACTGTCCGAGCTCCCAAGCAGTTCTTAGCTGCAGGCAACCTTAGCAAGCTTAAGTGAGATCAGCTCTTTAGTGATTATCAGCTCATTGTGATTTCAGCTCTTCAGCTTGCTAGGTGCCTAGGCAGGCAGACGCAGGGAGAGAGAGGAGAAGTGCTGTGTGGGGGTTCCACAGGAGCGTCTTTATTGATTCTTCTGCAAAGGTTCCCAGTGACAGCTCTTCTGCCTGAGCTGGGCAAAAGCAGCTCTTTATATAGGCTACAGGGGTTTCAGAAATTGTCCAGTAGCAAGGGTTAAAGGAAAGTGACCTATAGTCTTACAGAGAGATAAGCAAGGCTCAGAAGGCAGAAGAAGGGAGCTTCTAGTCCAGTCACCATGACTTGGCATTTCCTATCTTAGGCTTCTGACCACCAGGGAAGTCTTGCAGGCTCTGGGCCTGCTACAATGCATTTCAAACCTATACCCCACATCTACTAACAGTGGTTGAATAAAATGCACTCGCTCATCCTTTCCACTCATCCCTTGAATAATCAAAGATCTTTTTGGCAATTTTCCCACTTAGGGATAAAATTCAAGGTGGCTCAAGAGACCCCTGTGTCTACCAGGAAACACACCTCGTTTCAATCCAGACCCACCTTAAAAGTTATCAAGGGCTCCAGTGTGGTGGGTCCCTGGTATAATGGGAGCCCCTGACACTCCTAACAATCCATCTCCATTATCCTCTGGACTTCCTCCTCCTGAGGATCCACATGTCTCTGCAGACATTCCCGCTTCCAGTGTCCCTCTGCCTTGAAGACAGCACACTGATTTCTTCCCAACTGGTTCTCCCCTGCTGAGGAGGGAATGCTTCTGCCACTTCCTTGTGGCTGACTCTCTCCCCTCTGTCCCGAGGGACCCCTTGGACCCTGCAGCTTATTCCTCCAAGGCCATAAAAACTCTGCCATCAATTTGCCTTTGCCTTTTCCTCATCCCTTCTTACATATATCTCCTGTGCTTTTCCAATCAATTCCTCCAGAGGCTTATTCTGCCACTCTTCATCTTTCTGTACTCCTTTCCTTATATCAGGCCAGGATTTAGTAACAAATTGTACCCTCAGCAATGTGTCAAAGGCTGACCCCTCAGCATCCATCCCCCTGTGCTTCCACAAGGCATCCCTAATCCTCTCCAGCCAGAGAGGGGCTTTCATGTTTTTCCAGTTCTGACGACATAGCCTTAGCTATGTTTTTAGTTCTGGAAGCTGCTGATTTGATTGCCCTAATCAAATATTTTGAGAAATGGCCACTCACTTTTCACAAATTTAGAAAGGTTTATTAAACCTTATCAAAAATACAACAGAAGACTGAATAGAGAAAATGTTATAGCACCGGGAGCAAAGGATTTTCCCCACCACGTGCTCACCCATACAATGAAGGTTTTGCATTTTAACCCTTTAGTGCCTCCCAAAATTCTGTCCATCAACTCCTTCATTGTCCAGTGGGGGAGTTAACTTCCTCAAATCTTGATTGGAGGTCAGATGCCACCATAGTGACAAGCCGATCCTCCCAAATATCCCAACCCCGGCCGTCCCTTGATAGCAACGCAGGGGGTAAAACATAACTATAAATCTATAAAACTTTTCTTAACCTATATACATGATATTTGTCTGTTAATTGTGAGAGTCAATCATCACATTACTCATCTATCACAAATATGCACAGTAATCGTGAAGGCGAGCCAGATTGTCCTTATTATTTGGATCCCACTGGGGGCCCCCTTTGGGGGTTGCATTATCCACGGTAGGTGCATTGGGTCCAGCCCCCCCACTGCTTGTTGATGTTCATCTTCCTACAACTGCTGAGCTTTCTGCAAAATCATTAGCTTCTCTGATGACCCAAACAAAATCCTCAAAAGATAATCCCAATCTTTCCATGTATTATCTGCATTTCCCAAATATTCCTCTATCTTTTCCCCCACCCCTGTGGGATCATCCAAATATGGGGGTAATTCCGTCTTCAACCCTCTTATATCCTGGGTAGTAAGTGGTACAATTACAAACCCAAACTCTCCCCCACGACCCCCAAGGGAATTTTGCATAGTGTCATGTGGTGTACCTCTGTCTCTTGGGTCCAGGGGGCTGATGCCTTGAGAAGGCTGACCTAGAACAGAGGCTAGATGGAGTTAAAGAATAAAGTAGGTCTTTATTAAAAGGCCTCAGTTGATATACCTTGGGCAGTACAGGAGCTTAGCCACGGCTACACCCAAGATGAACCCAAAATGGTCACAAAAATGGACGACTGGTCACGGGGTCTCTCACTTCTATAAGTTTTGGTCCATTTGCATATTGGGGTTAATTGTCCAATTACAGCTTCAGATTATGAAGTCACATCCTTCTTGTTTTTCTCTCTTCAGTCCACGTTGTTTATGCTCTTGGGCCTGAGATTTGGGTGGTTGTCCTTGGTCCCAAGCTAGGAAAAGAATTGTTTTGTCTACCTACTCTGTGAAGAGAGCTTACCATCCCTTAATATGAAGCTCAGAACTACACACTAAAGCAGTACAGAATCTGAAAAATATACAAGCTAAAACCTAAGGCATCAGGACTTCTGATGTTCTATACTGAGTTCTAGTTCTTGAGGGTCATACGATATGCTGCCCTCCTCCCCTTTCACTGTCATTATCCTCGGGTGGGGCTGTAGGAACAGCATTTCCCTGATCCCTTTGCTCTGGAAGTTGAGGATACAGGGGACCTGCAGCTGGCCCTGGGTCAGCTGGCAAAATTGGAGGAAAAGATGGGGAAAGGTGCTGAAAAACATCCCAATCCCCACTGTTTTCCTCTTCTTCCTTCTTTCTTAACACATAGACCTCTCCTGTTGCTTGTTTCAGCCACATCAATCCACATTCCCTTTCAATTACTCCTTTCCAATTCTGCTCTAAATAAAACCACATACTTTGACACAAACAAAGTCTATTTGTTCCATAAGGTGGCCACTTAAGCCCCTTTGGCAATTCATACTTTGGCCACACAAAATAACAATATTCTACCATTCTTTCGATAGTTACCTCTGGGGGAAGGCATAATCTGTCCCAAGACCTCAGCCTTTTCCCCAAGGGACTCTCCGGGTGTATTATGGGATCGTCATCCCTTTTGCTGGGGCCCCTTCCCAGCTTTACCTTTTCTGCCCTCCATGGATATCCTGGTTTACCTGTGCTACCCTCCATTGGTG
>NW_005055468.1:7038-9975 GCF_000277835.1 Geospiza fortis
AGATGGGCCTGGTCTTCCTCTGGGAATCCAGTGGAGAAGAAAGCTGCTCCTCTGGGAATCCAGTGGGAAAAGGATGCCTGTGGTGTTCCAAAACTCAGATTATATCCAGGTAGGAATGTCTGGGTCCTCCTCCTGGGCAGAGCATCTCACAATGGGATGATGTAATTTTACAAGTCATGCCGTGACACTCAGTGGCCCATTAACAGAAGATATTTTTCTGGAGGGAGGATTGGTTTTGGAAGAGATAAAAAAAACTGCCTCATCTGGTTTTAACAGGTGGACCAATTAGCAGAAGATAATTGCCCCACGTGTAACAGATGGCAATAGAATATACACCCCCAGCCACATCTTGCATTTCCAACCTAAGACAAAGAGTGAACAGGTTTTCTTGTCTCCCACAGATAGAGACACTACTTTGCTGTCTTGGACTCAAGTTTGTACTGAAGTTCCAATATGTCCAGCACTGTTGCATGATGAGTGTGGGTTTCAGACATGCCCTGCCTTAGCCTCAGATTTTGGCAACAGTTTAAATTTCAGGAATCACTGGCCTGCAAGTTCTAGTGATGGCAGGTCAGGTCTATTTATAAAAATGAATTATTTATTAAACAGGCAAGAGATAACAGATGAAAGATCTTAATCAAAATTGCTTACTACAAAGTATAAAACTAAAGAGCTACTAGTAGATTACACCATAACTTAAAACAGTGCATGATATAAAGGTACCTATATTAAAGTTAGCAGAATAAATAGTATTGATTAGGAGTCTTGTGGGGGATGAGATGCCCTGCTACAGGCGGAGCAGTGCTCAGTGATGGTTTGACTTCATTCAGGCCATGATAGTCCACTGTCAGTCTCCACTCTCCATTAGAGTTATGCACAGGCCATATGGGACTATTCAAGGGTGAGCCAGTCTTGCTGACCAGTCCAGGGCTCTCCAGTTCATGGATCATCTTATGTATGGGAATCACAGAGTCTCAGTTTGTGTGATATTGCCAACAATGCACTATTGTGGTGGTGATCGGTACCTGTTATTCTCCAACCCTCAGGAGTCCTACTGCAGAAAGGTCCTCTGAAAGACCAGGCAAGGTGTTCAACTGTCTAATGCCTTCTGTCTCCACAGCAGCTATCCCAAAAGTCTATCAATGTCCTTTTGTGTCTTTGAAATATCCACTCCTGAGGTAATCTATGCCAAGAATTCATGGAGCCTCTGGTCCAGTCACAATAAGGTGTTTCTTCCACTCCTTCCTGGTCAAGCTCACCTCAGCTTGCAAGACAGTCAACTGTTGAGACCCCCTGTCATCCCAGCAATGGAAACAGGTTCTGCCCCCACATATCCTGATGTCATCACTGTCCTCCCTGAGCTTCTTTCTGAGTTTCTGATGACTGTCTTCAATGCTCTCTTCCAATTTCCAGATATGCTCAGTCAGGTCTGATTCCAGGGCTGGGACTTGGGTTCGTGTCAGGACACGGACAGTTGTGTTCATATGTCCAGAGTCTTCTCATCATAGCACCCACTGTCTCATGTTCCTCATTCCATTGCAGCACTACTAAGAAAATGGGAATACGCTTGTGTCCCAAGTTGTGTGAGTTTCAACCACATCTGTGTTGTACATTTAACAAGGTCTGGACTTTTAGTGGGTTGGTTGTTATTGGGGTACACAAAACAGAGAGTACTTTGGACCTTACTAGCATAAGAGATTTGATAAACAAAATGCCTTGGCAGAAGCAAACAGAACTTTGAGAATTAAATCAAGATTGCAAGAAGATTAAATCAGACTGATTTACCAGAAAAATAAAAGTACATCAAACTCTGCAAGCAAGAGATGTTGTAAAATGCATGTTTGTTTACATGATGATTAACCCAATCACTGTAGTAAAACATTACTAGCCTTCCTAAAATACTATATAAGCATTTGTATCCCACAATAAATTTGGATTCTTTGACCATCTCACTGTGTCCCCGTCTCTCTCTTCATCGCTGATAGGTTGTCATTTGAGAAAGTGATCTCTAGAACAGCCAGTTCACACAAGTGTTGGATTCCTTGCTCCATGGTTTTCCAAGGGCCTTGCTGCAGCTGAAGGTCTTCCTGGCAAAGGTATCTCTCCTTCACAGTTGTTAGGAGTCATGTCCAGAAGCTGAGAGGTTTCCTTGCAACCTCCTGGTCAATACCCACGTCACATGACAAAGATCCCAAGTGTCTCGCTTCAGTACTGTCTAAAATTGTACTGTTACCTGCAGTGTCCCAGATTCAAATCAACCAGCTCAATATGGGCTGTCTTTGTCAGGTGAGGTCTTTCCTCAGATTGTGCAGGTTTTCTAAGGATAGGGATTTGGTGGTTATTTCTGGCTCTGATTCCTCTGCTAGCTGAGAGGGTCCTGCCTGTCCATTGTCATACACAGATTTGGTCTTGTATTTCCTCCTTTGGACAGGGGTAAGTGCTATTGGTTTAGGCTGCACATCTGGTTTAACTGCAGCTTGAGTGATTGTGGCATCTGCCGATTTGTTTGCCTTCCTCTCTGGTTGTAGGTTCTGCTGTATGGTATTGAGCAGCATTCAATAAGCATTAGCCAAGGCCCAGCACAGTGTAATAAGTTACCCCTCTTTAGAGGGGTAAAAAACTGCCACTGCAGTTTTCCTTTAACTATTCTGCTACTATAGCTGGATTCTGTATTTGTTCAAGGGGCAACTTCCAAACCATTGGAGAAGTGTATTTTTTCAAAATCTGACCTATATCCTCCCTCATCCTATGCCGCTCAGGATTTTGGTCTCTGGGCAACCTCCCTAGAAATCTCTACCCTAGCTCTAAATGTGTTGTAGACTATACAGAGGAGACATAACAGAACTAGCAACAAGACTATGGTGTCCTTAACATCCAGAGGGAATTGAACCTTCTCAAAAAGCTATGTGTCAGTGTCCTGAGTTGACTATATGATGC
>NW_005055469.1:0-322 GCF_000277835.1 Geospiza fortis
GGGAGGGGTCTCCAATTTGGGGAGGGGGCTCACCTTGCTTGAACTGGATGCGCACCCCGGCGTCGTTCTGGATCTTTTTGATCATTTCCCAAATCCCCCTCCCCAAATTCCCTGAATCCCCCTCCTCAAATTCCTCAAATTCCCTGAATCTCCCTCCCCAAATTCCCCGAATCCCCCTCCTCAAATTCTCCAACCCCCACTCCCCAAATTCCCCAAATCACCCAAATCCCCCTCCCCAAATCCCCCTCCCCAAATCCCTTCCTGGGGGGGCTCTGGGAACCCCACAATCACCGCCCCCCCCCCCAAACCGCCGCCCCCCCCC
>NW_005055469.1:2019-3939 GCF_000277835.1 Geospiza fortis
CGATTTTTGGGGGTGAAAAAGGGGATTTTTGGGGTGATTTTTGGGGCGATTTTTGGGGTGAAAAAGGAGATTTTTGGGCCGATTTTTGGGGGTGAAAAAGGGGATTTTTGGGGTGATTTTTGGGGCGATTTTTGGTGTGAAAAAGGAGATTTTGGGGGTGATTTTTGGGCCGATTTTTGAGGTGAAAAAGGAGATTTTTGGGGTGATTTTGGGGCTCTCACTCACGTCGATTCCCCCTCCCAGGCGAGCTCCGTAGTCCGAGCGGTCCCCGAATCCTCCCTGGTCCCGCTCCCTCAGGATGTCCAGCACCATCTCACAGGCTTGCTGGGAATGTGGGGCGGTTTTTTTGGGGTGAATCCCGCAGATTTTGGGGTGGTTTTGGGGTTTTTTTTGGGGTTTTTCTCACCTGCACTTTGTAGGGCTCCCCAATGATGCGCAGGGGTTTGTCCACGTTGGTGTTTTGGGAACCGTCTTGGATCAGGATCATTTTTACCCCTGCTCGTTCCTGGGGAGGGGAAAAAAGATGAGTTCTCACCTCAAAAAATATCCAGGGACCCCAAAAGTTGTCAGAAATCCCAAAAAAAAACCATCCAGGGACCTCAAAAAATAAAGAGAGACCCCAAAAGTGGCCAGAGATGCCAAAAAACAGAGAGAGGCGCCAAAAATAAAACCCCAAATTATCTCAAATCCACCCCAAACCTTCCCAAACGGTGTCAATTCTTCCTCAAATCCCCCAAATCTCCTCAAATCCCCTCTAAAGCCTCCCCAAATCCCCTCTAAATGTCCCTAAATCCCTTCAAACCCCCTTAAACCTCCTCAAATCTCCACTAAACCTCCCCAAATCCCCTCTAAATGTCCCTAAATCCCCTCAAATCCCCCCTAAATCCCCTCAAACCCCCCTAAACATCCCCAAATCCCTCCTAAACCTCCTCAAATCCCCTCTAAACCTCTCCAAATCTCCTCTAAACGTCCCTAAATCCCCTCAAATCTCCACTAAGCCTCCTCAAATCCCTCCTAAACGTCCCTAAATCCCCTCAAACCCCCCTAAATCCCCTCAAATCTCCACTAAATCTCCTCAAATCCGCCCTAAACATCCCCAAATCTCCTCTAAACGTCCCTAAATCCCCTCAAATCCCCTCTAAACCTCCTCAAATCCGCCCTAAACCTCTTCAAATCTCCTCTAAACGTCCCTAAATCCCCTCAGCTCCACCCTAAACCTCTCCAAATCTCCACTAAACCTCCCCAAATCTCTTCTAAACATCCCCTAATCTCCTGTAAACGTCCCTAAATCCCCTCAAACCCCTCCTAAACCTCCTCAAACCCCCCTAAACCTCCTCAAATCTCCTCTAAATGTCCCTAAATCCCCTCAAATCTCCACTAAACTTCCCCAAACTGCCTTAAATCCTCCCCGAACCTCCACTAAACCTCCCCAAACCTCCTCAAATCCCCATTAAACCCCCCCAGAAGCGCTGCCAAGGGGATCGAGGAGCTGCCAAGGGGACCGAGGAGCTGCCAAGGGGACCGAGGAGCTGCCAAGGGGATCGAGGAGCGCACCTGGAGCTGTTTGATGGTCTCGCCGCCCTTGCCGATGACCAGCCCCGCCTTGCCCGCGGGGATCATCAGCTCCTGCACGGTGCCTAAACCCCCTCAAATCCCCTCTAAACCCCCTCAAATCCGCCCTAAACATCCCCAAATCTCCTCTAAACGTCCCTAAATCCCCTCAAGGCCCCCTAAACCTCCTCAAATCCCCAGCAAACCTTCTCAAATCTGCCCTAAACCCCCTTAAACCTCTCCAACCCCCCCCAGAAGCGCTGCCAAGGGGACCGAGGAGCTGCCAAGGGGACCGAGGAGCGCACCTGGAGCTGTTTGATGGTCTCGCCGCCCTTGCCGATGACCAGCCCCGCCTTGCCCGCGGGGAGG
>NW_005055469.1:8822-9956 GCF_000277835.1 Geospiza fortis
GGGGCGTTGTTGTTGGGCACGGGCGGCGCCGCGTCCCCCCCGATTTTGGCCGCGATCTGAGGGGAGAAATTCAAAATTTGGGGCGGTTGGAGAAGCTCGAAAAGCAGCAAAAATCACCCCAAAATTCCCTCCTGGGAAAGCCCAAATTGTTAGAGAAATGTAGGAGATAAAAAACACCAAAAAACACCAAAAAACGCAGCAAAATTACCCCAAAAACTCAGCTTAAAATGCTCCAAAACGTCATAAAATAACCCCAAAGTTGCCTTAAAATGCTCCTAAATATGCTAAAATCCCACAAAATCACCCCAAAATCATCTCAAAATGCCCCAAAATCACCTCAAAATGCCCCAATATCCTACAAAATCACCCCAAAATCTCCCAACATGCCCTAAATCACCCCAAAGTTACCCCAAAATCACCTTTAAATCCTCCAAAATCACCCCAAAATTGCCCCAAAATGCCATAAAATAACCTCCAAATGGCCTTAAAATGCTCCTAAATACACTAAAATCCCACAAAATCACCCCAAAATGCCCTAAATCATCCCAAAGTTACCCCAAAATCACCTTAAAATGCCCCAAAATCACCTTAAAATGCCCCAAAATCGACCTGAAATGCCATAAAATAACCCCAAATCTGCCTTAAAATGCTCCTAAATACGCGAAAATCCCACAAAATCACCCCAAAATCACCTCATAATACCCCAAAATCACCCCAAAGTTACCCCAAAATCACCTTTAAGTGCTCCAAAATCACCTTAAAATGCCCCAAAATCCCACAAAATCGTCCTGAAACGCCCCAGAATCACCCAAAATGCCCCAAAATAACCCCCAAACCTCCCAAAATCTCACAAGATCACCCCAAAATCACCCCCAAAATCCCATAAATTCTACAAAATGTCCCTAAATCCCACAAAACCCCACAAAACCACCCCAAGATCTTTAAAAAAAAAAATCCCCTAAAACCGCCCTGGAATTACCCGAAAACTTCTCCTAAATTACCACAAAATTACCCCAAAATCCTCCGGTTTTGGGGTCACCCCAAAAGTGATCGCACCCGAACTCACGCTCAGAGCCCCAAAATCCCCTCAGGACCCCCCCAAAAATCCCCCTCAGGATCCCCCAAAATCCCCTC
>NW_005055470.1:0-9935 GCF_000277835.1 Geospiza fortis
GAAACAGCGACGGGAAAAGGGAATTTCCTCGGGATTCGGGGTTCCCGGGGATTTGGGGTTCCTGGGGATTCGGGGTTCCCGGGGATTTGACGTTCCCGGGGATTCGGGGGTTCCCGGGGATTCGGGATTCCTGGGATTTGGGATTAACAGGGATTTGGGATTCCCAGGGATTTGGAATTCTCATTATTCATTTCCAGGGATTTGGGATTCCCAGGGATTTGGGGTTCCCAGGGATTCGGGGTTCCTGGCATTGCCAAGGATTTGGGGTTCCTGGGATTTGGGGCTCCTGGTATTCCCAGGGATTTGGGATTCCCAGGGATTTGGAATTCTCATTATTCATTTCCAGGGATTTGGGATTCCCAGGCATTTGGGGTTCCCGGGGATTCGGGATTCCTGGGGATTTGGGGTCCCTGGGATTTGGGATTCCCAGGGATTTGGGGTTCCTGGCATTGCCAAGGATTTGGGATTTTCCAGGGAGTTGGGATTCCTGGGATTCCCAGGGATTTGGGATTCCCATTATTCATTCCCAGGGATTTGGGGTTCCCAGGGATTTGGGGTTCCTGGCATTGCCAAGGATTTGGGATTTTCCAGGGAGTTGGGATTCCTGGGATTCCCAGGGATTTGGGATTCCCATTATTCATTCCCAGGGATTTGGGGTTCCTGGGATTTGGGATTCCAGGGATTCTCAAGGATTTGGGATTCCCAGGGGCTTGGGGTTCCTGGCATGGCCAAGGATTCAGGATTTCCAGGGATTTGGGATTCCCATTATTCATTCCCAGGGATTTGGGGTTCCCAGGGATTTGGAGTTCCCAGGGATTTGGGGTTCCCAGGGATTTGGGGTTCCCAGTATTGTCAAGGATTTGAGATTCCTGGCATTGCCAAGGATTTGGGATTTTCCAGGGATTTGGGGTTCCTGGGATTTGGGATTTGGGATTCCCAGAGATCTGGGGTTCCCAGGGATTTGGGATTTCGGGGATTTGGGATTCCCAGGGATTTGGGGTTCCCATTATTCATTCCCAGGGCTCTGGGATTCCCAGGGAATGGGATTCCCAGGGATTTGGGGTTCCCATTATTCATTCCCAGGGCTCTGGGATTCCCAGGGAATGGGATTCCCAGGGATTTGGGGTTCCCGGGGATTTGGGGTTCCCGGGATTTGGGGTTCCTGGGATTTGGGATTCCCATTATTCATTCCCAGGGATTTGGGATTTTCCCGGGATTCTCAAGGATTTGGGATTCCTGGGGATTTGGGATTCCTGGGGATTTGGGATTGCCGATATTCCGATGAATTTCAGATTCCTGGGATTCCCGAGGATTTGGGATTCCCATTATTCATTCCCAGGTATTTGGGATTCCTGGGATTTGGGGTTCCTGGGATTTGGGATTCCCAGGGATTTGGGATTCCCATTATTCATTCCCAGGGCTTTGGGATTCCCAGGGATTTCGGGTTCCTGGGATTCCCAGGGATTTGGGGTTCCCATTATTCATTCCCTGGGATTTGGGATTCTTGGGATTCCCAGGGATTTGGCATTCTTGGCATTTCCAAGGATTTGGGATTCCCAGGGATTTGGGGTTCCCATTATTCATTCCCCGGGATTTGGGATTCCCAGGGATTTGGGGTTCCTGGCATTCCCAGGGATTTCAGATTCCCAATATACCCAGGGCTTTGGCATTCCCAGCATGGAACCGTTCCCATCCTCAGAATGGAGCAATTCTGGTTCCCGTTCCCATTCCCGTTCCTGTTCCTGTTCCTGTTCCCAGCCCATACCCATTCCCGTTCCCATTCCCGTTCCTGTTCCTGTTCCTGTTCCCAGCCCATACCCATTCCCGTTCCCATTCCCGTTCCTGTTCCTGTTCCTGTTCCCAGCCCATACCCATTCCCGTTCCCATTCCCGTTCCTGTTCCTGTTCCTGTTCCCAGCCCATACCCATTCCCGTTCCCATTCCCGTTCCTGTTCCTGTTCCTGTTCCCAGCCCATACCCATTCCCGTTCCCATTCCCGTTCCTGTTCCTGTTCCTGTTCCCAGCCCATACCCATTCCCGTTCCCATTCCCGTTCCTGTTCCTGTTCCTGTTCCCAGCCCATACCCATTCCCGTTCCCATTCCCGTTCCCAGCACGGAGCCGTTCCCATTCCCAGCACGGAGCTGTTCCTGTTCTCGTTCCCGTTCTCGTTCCCGTTCCCATTCCTAGCATGGAGCTGTTCCCATTCCCGTTCCCATTCCCATTCCCGTTCCCATTCCCATTCCCATTCCCATTCCCAGCATGGAGCTGTTCTCATTCCCGTTCCTGTTACAGAACCGTTCCCATTCCCATTCCCAGCCGGAGCCATTCCTGTTCCCATTCCCAGCACGGAGCTGTTCCTGTTCTCGTTCTCGTTCTCGTTCCCATTCCCAGCACGGAGCCATTCCCATTCCCGTTCCTGTTCCCATTCCCATTCCCATTCCCAGCATGGAGCCGTTCCCGTTCCCATTCCCATTCCCAGCACAGAGCCGTTCCCATTCCCGTTCCCATTCCCATTCCTGTTCCCATTCCTGTTCCCATTCCTGTTCCCTTTCCCTTTCCCGTTCCCATTCCCATTCCCGTTCCCGTTCCCATTCCCGTTCCCATTCCCGTTCCCATTCCCGTTCCCATTCCCGTTCCCATTCCCGTTCCCATTCCCGTTCCCATTCCCGTTCCCATTCCCGTTCCCATTCCCGTTCCCATTCCCGTTCCCATTCCCGTTCCCATTCCCGTTCCCATTCCCGTTCCCATTCCCGTTCCCATTCCCGTTCCCATTCCCGTTCCCATTCCCGTTCCCATTCCCGTTCCCATTCCCGTTCCCATTCCCGTTCCCATTCCCGTTCCCATTCCCGTTCCCATTCCCGTTCCCATTCCCGTTCCCATTCCCGTTCCCATTCCCGTTCCCATTCCCGTTCCCATTCCCGTTCCCATTCCCGTTCCCATTCCCGTTCCCATTCCCGTTCCCATTCCCGTTCCCATTCCCGTTCCCATTCCCGTTCCCATTCCCATTCCCGTTCCCGTTCCCGTTCCCGTTCCCAGCACGGAGCCGTTCCATTCCCGTTCCCATTCCCAGCCCAAGGGAAAAGCCGGAGCACCGGGAGCCGGCACCGAGTGAACAACGGGGGGGGCACCGAACACAACACAACGGCGCCCAGCCCAACGGAACCCAACGGAACCCAACGGAACCCAACCCAACCCAACAGAACCCAACCCAACCAAACCCAACCCAACGCAACTCAACCCCCCCAACCAACCCAACCCAACCCAACGGAACCCAACCCAAACCAACCCAACCCAACGGAACCCAACAAAAGCAAACAGAACCAAACAGCACCAAACAGAACCAAACAGCACCAAATAAAACTGAAAACAACCCAACCCAGCCCAACCCAATGGAACCAAACGGAACCGAACCCACAATGGAACCACCCAACCCAACCAAAGCCAACCGGACCCAACAGAACCCAACAGGACCAAACAGAACCAAACAGAACCAAATAAAACTGAAAACAAGCCAACCCAACAGAACCCAACCCAGCCCAACCCAACAGAACCAAACACAACCCAACCAAAGCCAACAGGACCCAACGGAACCCAACAGAACCAAACAGAACCAAATACAACACAACAGAACCCAATGGAACCAAGTGGAACCAAACAGAACCAAACAGAACTGAAAACAACCCAACCAAACCGAACCCAACAGAACCGAGCAGAACCAAACCCAACACAACCCAGTGGAACCCAACCCAACACAACAGAACCCAACAGAGCCAAACGCAACGGAACCAAACCCAGTGGAACCGAACCCCACCCAAGAGAATCCAACAGAACCGAACGGAACTGAAAACTACCCAACCCAACGGAACCAAACCCAACGCAACCCAACGGAACCAAACCCAACCCAACCCAACGGAACCCAACCCAACCCAACCCAACGGAACCAAACCCAACCCAACCCAACCCAACAGAACAGAATGGAACCAAACAGAGCCCAACAGAACCGAACGGAACTGAAAACAACCCAACCCAACCCAATAGAACCAAACCCAACCCAACCCAATGGAACCAAACCCAACAGAACCCAACAGAACTGAACCGATCCCAACCAAACCCAACCAAACCCAACCCAACAGAACCGAATGGAACTGAAAACAACCCAACCCAACCCAACCGAACCAAACCCAACCCAACCCAACGGAACCAAACCAAACCCAACCCAACAGAACCGAACGGAACCAAATAGGAACACAACAGAACTGAGGAGAACTGAAAACAACCGAACCAAACCCAAGGCAACCCAAGGGAACCCAACCGAACCAAGCCCAAAGGAACCCAACAGAACCCAGCAGAACCAAACCCAACCCAACAGAACCCAGCAGAACCAAAGGGACCCAACAGAACCGAACAGAACTGAAAACAACCAAACCCAACTGAACCCAACCCAACAGAACCCAGCGGAACCAAACCCAATGGAGTCCAACAGAACCAAACCCAACTCAACCCAACCCAATGGAATGAACAGAACCCAACCCAACCCAACCCAATGGAACCCAACCCAACCAAACCAAACCCAACCCAACCGAACCAAACCGAACCAAGCAGAACCAAATCCAACAGAACCCAACCCAACGGAACCAAATGAAACCAAACCCAACGGAACCCAAGGAACAAAAGCCAACTGAACCGAACAGAAATGGATCCAACCCAACAGAACTGAACAAAACCACACCGGAATGCAACAGAATGGAACGGGACTGGAAACAAGCCAACCCAACCCAACAGAATCCAACGGAACCAAACCCAACCCAACAGAACCGAACAGAACTGAATAGAACCCAACTGAAAACAACCCAACCAAACCAAACAGAACCCAACAGAACCCAACCCAACCCAACAGAACCCAACGGAACCAAACCCAACCCAACGCAACAGAACCCAACGGAACCAACCCCAACCCAACAGAACCGAACAGAACTGAATAGAACCCAACTGAATAGAACCCAACCAAACCAAACAGAACCCAACGGAACCAAACCCAACCCAACCCAACAGAACCCAACGGAGCCGAACCCAACCCAACCCAACAGAACCGAACAGAACGGAATAGAACCCAACCAAATAGAACCCAACCCAACCCAACAGAACCCAACAGACCCAAACCCAAACCCAACCCAACAGAACCAAACAAAACTGAATGGGACCCAACTGAAAACAACCCAACCCAACCCAACAGAACCCAACGGAGCCAAACCCAACAGAACCCACCCCAACCCAAATAGAAACACACAGGAACACAGCAGAACCGAATCCAACCCTACAGAACCGAACAGGAACACAACAGAACCGAACGGAACTGAAAACAACGGAACCCAACCAACGGAACCCAACGGAACCCAATGAAACCGAACCCAACAGAACCCAATGAAACCGAACCCAACGGAACGCAACAGAACCAAATCCAACCCTACAGAACCGAACGGGAACAGAACTGAAAACAACGCAACCCAACCCAACCCAACGGAATGACCAGAACCCAATGGAACCCGACCCAATAGAACCAAACAGAACTGAAAACAACGCAACCCAACCCAACCCAACGGAACCCAACGGAACCCAACGGAACCCAACGGAACCCAACCCAACCCAACAGAGCCGAGCAGAACCGAATGGAACTGAACGAAACCGAGCAGAACTAAAAACAACCGAACCAAACCCGACTGAACCCAACCCAACGGAACCCAACAGAACCCAACCCAAGGGAACCAAACCCAACCCAACGGAATGAACAGAACCCAATGGAACCCGACCCAATAGAACCAAACAGAACCAAACAGAACTGAAAACAACCAAACCCAACTGAACCCAACCCAACTCAAGCCAACCCAATGGAATGAACAGAACCGAACCCAACCCAATGGAACCGAATGAAACCAAACGAAACAGAACCAAACCCAACGGAACCCAACAGAACCCAACGGAACCCGACCCAACGGAACCAACCCCAAAGGAACCCAATGGAACCCAAAGGAACCCAAAGGAACCCAAAGGAACCCAACCCAATGGAACCCAAAGGAACCCAAAGGAACCCAACCCAATGGAACCCAAAGGAACCCAAAGGAACCCAACCCAATGGAACCCAAAGGAACCCAAAGGAACCCAACCCAATGGAACCCAAAGGAACCCAAAGGAACCCAACCCAATGGAACCCAAAGGAACCCAAAGGAACCCAACCCAATGGAACCCAAAGGAACCCAAAGGAACCCAACCCAATGGAACCCAAAGGAACCCAAAGGAACCCAACCCAATGGAACCAAACCAAAGGGAACCCAACAGAACCCAACGGAACCCGACCCAACGGAACCAACCCCAAAGGAACCCAATGGAACCCAAACCAACCCAACAGAACCCAAAGGAACCCAACAGAACCCAAGAGAACCATATCCAATCCCACCCAACCCAGCCTGACAAAACCAAACCAAACCCAACTGAGCCCAACAGAGCCAAACCCAGCTGAATGCCATGGAACCCAACCCAACAGAACCCAGTGGAACCAAACCCAACTCAACCCAACCCAACCCAATCCAATGGAACCAACAGAACCCAACCCAACAGAACCCAACCCAAAGGAACCCAATGGAACCCAACCCAACCCAATGGAACCCAAAGGAACCCAATGGAACCCAAACCAACGGAACCCAAAGGAATCCAATGGAACAGAACCAAACCCAACCCAACCCAACTGAACCCAACAGAACCAAACCCAACCGAACCCAACTGCACCAAACAGAACCAAACCGAACAGAACCCAACTGAACCCAACAGAACCAAACACAACCCAATGGAACTGAATGAAACCAAACCCAACAGAACCAAACCCAACTCAACCCAAAGGAACCCAAAGGAACCCAATGGAACCCAATGGAACCGTACCCAATGGAATCAAACCCAATGGAACCCAATGGAACCCAATGGAACCCAATGGAACCCAAAGGAACCCAACCCAACCCAACGGAACCCAAAGGAACCCAATGGAACCCAAACCAACGGAACCCAAAGGAATCCAATGGAACAGAACCAAACCCAACCCAACCCAACTGAACCCAACAGAACCAAACCCAACCGAACCCAACTGCACCAAACAGAACCAAACCGAACAGAACCCAACTGAACCCAACAGAACCAAACACAACCCAATGGAACTGAATGAAACCAAACCCAACAGAACCAAACCCAACTCAACCCAAAGGAACCCAAAGGAACCCAATGGAACCCAATGGAACCGTACCCAATGGAATCAAACCCAATGGAACCCAATGGAACCCAATGGAACCCAATGGAACCCAAGAGAACCCAACGGAACCCAAAGGAACCCAAGAGAACCAAATCCAACCCCAGCCAACCCAACCTGACAAAACCAAACCCAACCCAACAGAAGCGACCCCAAACCGAACCCAACAGAACCCAACAGAACCAAACCAAACCCAACAGAACCCAACAGAACCAAACCCAACTGAACCCAACTGAACCCAACTGAACCAAACCAAACCCAACTGAACCCAACTGAACCAAACCAAACCCAACTGAACCCAACTGAACCAAACCAAACCCAACTGAACCCAACTGAACCAAACCAAACCCAACTGAACCCAACTGAACCAAACCCAACTGAACCCAAAAGAACCAAACCCAACTGAACCCAACGGAACCAAACCCAACCCAACAGAACCCAACCCAACAAAATCCAACAGAACCCAACCCAAACCAAACCCAACTGAATGCAACGGAACCAAACCCAACCCAACAGAACCCAACCCAACAAAATCCAACAGAACCCAACCCAACAGAACAAAACCCAATGGAACCCAACCCATCCCAATGGAATCCAACCCAACGGAACCCAATGGAACCCAATGGAACCCAAAGGAACCCAACCCAACAGAATGCAACGGAACCAAACCCAACCCAACAGAACCGAACCGAACCAAATTCAACAGAACCCAACCCAACCCAACGGACCCCAACGCGACCCAACGGAACCCAACCCGACCCCATGGAACCCAACCCATCCCAATGGAATCCAACGGAACCCAACGGAACCCAACCCAACCCAACGGAACCCAACCCAACGGAACCAAAACACAACAAACTCAACTAAGGCACAACAGAATAAAATTTAAAGCAAAACAAAATAAAACATTCAATAAAATAAAACACAGAATAAGAAAGGATGGAAAATACGTAAAACATAGAAAGTTTAAAGAATAAAAACAAAATTTAAAAGAGAACCTAAAAAACTTTGAGCGAAACAAAACAGAATTAAATCCAGTCGTATAAGAATAAAATACAATCAAATTGAAAATATAAAATAAAACAAAACAAACTCCCTGGGAAATCCCAAAAATTCCTTGGAAAACCTCAAAATATTTGGAAAACCCCAAAATCCTTGGAAAACCCTAAAAAAAACCCCTTGGGAAATCCCCAAAAAACCCTTGGCAAATCCCAAAAATCCTTGGAAAATTCCCCAAAAATCCTTGGAAAATTCCCCAAAATTCCTCGGAAAATTCCCCAAAATTCCTTGGAAAATTCCCCAAAAATCCTCGGAAAACCCCAAAAAAATCCTTGGAAAATTCTCCAAAAATCCTCGGAAAATTCCCCAAAATCCTCAGAAAATTCCCCAAAATTCCTCGGGAAATTCCCCAAAAATCCTTGGAAAATTCCCCAAAAATCCTCGGAAAATTCCCCAAAATTTCTTGGAAAATTCCCAAAAATCCTCAGAAAATTCCCCAAAATCCTTGGAAAATTCCCCAAAAATCCTCGGGAAATTCCCCAAAAATCCTCAGAAAAAATCCCCCAAAATCCTCAGGAAATTCCCAAAAATCCTTGGAAAACCCCAAAAAAACCCCTTGGGAAATCCCAAAATCCTCAGAAAATTCCCCAAAAATCCTCAGAAAATTCCCAAAAAATCCTCGGAATATTCCCCAAAATTCCTTGGAAAAATTCCCCAAAAATCCTTGGAAAATTCCCAAAAATCCTCGGAAAATTCCCAAAATCCTTGGAAAATTTCCCAAAAATCCTCGGAAAATTCCCCAAAATTGCTCGGAAAATCCCCCAAATCCTCGAAAATTCCCCAAAAATCCTCAGAAAATTCCCCAAAAAATCCTCAGAAAAATCCCCAAAAATCCTTGGAAAATTCCCCCAAAATCCTCAGAAAATTCCCCAAAAATCCTCGGAAAATTCCCCAAAAATCCTCAGAAAATTTCCAAAAATGGGGAAAAATCCCAGGATTTTTTGCTGACAACAATTCCCAAATATTTGATCCCAAAAAACCCCAAAATTCCAGGAAAAATCTTCCACCTTACCTGGGAGTTCTGGCTCATGGAGAAATCCGGGATTTTCCAGGAAAATCCTAAAACCTCGGGAATTCCATGGGAATTCTGGATTCCCGAATCCTGCAGGGAGAAAAATCTGGGATTATTTGGGGATTTTTGGAGGAATTTCTGATGGAATTTTGGGATTTTTTTTTGTTTAAATCCCAAAAAATTCCAAGGAAAATGGAATTTTTTCATTATTCCGGATGGGAAACTGAGGAAAAAAATCCTGGAAATTCAATTATTAATTTTTAATAATTTATTTTTTCAAATTAATTAATTTTTCCATCTTGGAAATTATCCCAAAAAAATTCACAAAAATTCACAGAAATTCCCAAAAATTCCAGAAAATTCTGGGAAAATGTTGAGGAAATTACGGAAAAAATTTCTGGGAAATTCTGGGAAAAATTCCAGGAAATTCAAAGAAAAACTTGAGGAAATTCTGGGAATTTTTTTTTTTTAATTCTGGGAAAATTCCAGGGGATTCTGGAAAATTCAGGAAATTTGGGAATAATCCAGGAAAATTCAAGGAAATCCCCAGAAAATTCTGGGACATTGAGGAAATTT
>NW_005055471.1:0-3284 GCF_000277835.1 Geospiza fortis
ACAACAGATCAGGCCATAGGGGATGCACAGCATTATAAAGTCACCCCATTACAGGTGTTGTCTGACTAATTTTTCTCAGGGGTACCACGCCTCCAAAGGACTTGCTTTTCAAGGGCCAAGATGGTGTTCCAGGCAGTAGCATGAAGCAAAGGGTAGGTCTCGAACCATCCAGTGGTGGCTTCTATCACTGTGAGCATGTAGCACTTGCCTTGGCAGGTTTGAGGCAGTGTGATATAATCAGTCTGCCAGACCTCTCCATACTTATATTTGGACCGCCTTCCCCTATACCACAGGGGTTTCACCCGCTTAATCATAGCTCACATCTCATAGTCATGGATAACCTGGGGCATACTGTCCATGGTTAAATCCACCCCTCAGTCTCGTGCCCACTTATAGGTGGCATCTCTACCCCGATGGCCTGAGGCATCATGAGCCCATGGAGCTAGGAACAACTCTCCCTTGCGATGCCAATCCAAATCTATCTGTGACACCTCTATTTTTGCAGTCTGATCTACCTGTTCATTATTTCAGTACTCCTCATTAGCCCAACTCTTGGGGACATGTGCATCTACATGATGGACTTTTACAGGTAGCTTCTCTACCCGAGTGGCAATGTCTTGCCATTCTTCAGTAGCCCAGATTGGTCTTCCTCTATACTGCCAGTTGGCCTTTTCCCACCTTTCCAGCCAACTCCACAGAGCATTGGCTACTATCCATGAATCAGTGTAAAGATAGAGCTTTGGCCACTTCTCTCTTTATGCAATGTCCTGGGCCAGCTGAACAGCTTTGAGTTCAGCAAGTTGGCTTGATCCACCTTCTCCTTCAGAAGCTTCTGTGACCTGTTGCATGGGGCTCCATACAGCTGCTTCCATTTTCGATTTTTCTCTATAGTGCAACAGGAACTGTCAGTGAAAAGAGCATAGTGTGTTTCTTCTTGTGGCAGTTGGTTGTATGGTGGAGCTTCCTCAGCACGGGTCACCTGTTCCTGCTCCTTTTCATCAGTAAGACTAAAGTTTTCACCTTCAGGCCAATTTGTAATTATTTCCAAAATCCCAGGGTGATTCAATTTTCCAATACAGGTGCACTGTGTGATGAGGTGTGCTGGTTTTGCACTGACATTTGGTGAGGAAAGAAAAAGCCACTCACAGAAATTATTTTTCTGAGAAGAGCTGATGAGACCTTCCTCCATGTCTAACAACACCAATCAGTGACTAGTTTTGAAGACTGACACCTTGTTAAACCACTAGAAAGCTTAACATGCCTCTATGAATACAGATGTTAAAAACAAACCCTGAGAAAAGCTCTCTTTTCTCTGGCGTCTGGAGAGAGAAGTTCTTCCCCCCCTCCTGGACTGGTGGCCGGGGGGGGCAGGGGAAGCCAGAAGGACACTCCTCTTGAGGACACTGAGACCTGGTTTACTGATGGAAGTAACTATGTCATCAGCAAAAAAAGGCATGCTGGGTACACGGTTAGCACAAGCCGAGAGGTAACAGAGTCTGGATCATTACCAACCAACAGCTTGGCACCGAAGGCTGAAATAATTGCCTTAACCCAGGCTTTAGAGCTGGAAAAAGGAAAGAAAATCAAAATTTACACAGACTTGAGGTGTGCATTTGGGGTAGTCTATGCACATGGAGCCATCTAGAAGGAAAGAGGACTGTTGAACTCACAAGGAAAAAACATTAAACATGCACAAGAGATAATAAAACTGTTGGAGGCAGTCCAGCTACCTGAAAAGGTAGCCATCATGCACATCAAGGCACACCAAAAAGTGAGCTCTGAATTAGAGGAAGGAAATGAACTGGCGGACTGTAAGAGATGGTCCGAAGTTTCCTTAATTTGCTTCACGACCATTGCAAGGACAGAGACTAAGACCCTGAAGACCCCAATTGGAATTCTGGCCTGGTTGAGGTAGATGCTTGCCAAGTGATTGCTTGCAGGTATACTTGCTGTGCTACCACTGTACACTGCTTCAAGCAGGGACTGGCAATTAGTGGCTTGCTCTGTATGCTTACACCTGCTTCATAATCCCCGCTCATCACAATAGCCCATGAATTTCCCCACCTCTTGGCCAGATGCCACTCGCTTTAACTTTGGTGATCCCCCAAGGAAGATCCCTCATCTGCCTCACGACTGCTGTAAAGGATGGAGATTGAAGCCCCCTCCCAAGGACTGACACTGAGACCCTTAAAATTCTAACACGGGGGCGCTGGCCTGACTGAAGCAGGATGTCTGCCAAGTGTTGCCTGCAGGTGTGTTCGCTGGACCAAGACTGGTTTCCCATGGGAACCAGTCCTGAAACAATGGGCCCCACTCACTGCTGGGACTGGTTTGTCCTGTTCGGAACTGGACTGCCTGTACTTGTTCTCAACGGACTTATTCTCCACTGTCCTGTACCGGTTCCCTCAACATTCTGTCCTGCTCCCCTCCCGGCAGTAGACTATAAAAGACCCCTGAGTTAACCAAAGATTTTGAAGATTTTGAGATTCTCCCCGACGTGACAAGACAGATCTATTGGCTGGGCCCTTCGGGTTCATCTCTCCGTTGGTAGCTATATTCCCCCCTGTCTTTTTCTCTCTCTCTCTATCCTTTCTCTCCTTTCTAATCCTTCTATTGCATTTGCTGTGGGCACTCAATAAAAGGTGCATTTGTTTTGATTAAAACTGAAAGTCCCCTGCTGTGTGTCTTTTGCACTCTGAGATCAGTAAAACGAACCATCATGACCCCCACATGTACTAGCGGATTGTGACAATAATTAATACATCAGACTCTTTTTCCCTATAAATCATGAAACAGTATAGGAGATTAGGTGTTCAAATTGTAGCTATAAGCAAAAAAATTTATACTAAAGTAAACAGATGTTAAAGTACCTATGATCCCATGAGAAGTTTGAACAGAGAAAAAAGAGTATTGAAGACCCTTAACCCACAGGGAAAGAAAAAAAAGACCTCTGCTCCCAAAGATAAAAATAATCACAGAAATAAATAAAGAAAATCTTTGCTCTTAAATAACTCATCCTTAAAATAATATCCCATAAGTTGACATAGCCCATAAACACAACTATGAGAAAGCTATAAAAAAATAAGAATTTCACTATTACAGATTCCCAAGCAGCTGCTATTATGAAAATTTAAAGCCACCAAAAATCTGTTTTCTTGTAAAGAAGGCTTCATGAAATGACAAGAGGGACTCCTCTCCCTAAGTAAACTAAAGGAAAACCATTCTAAAAGTAATAAACTGACTAAATTGTTTCTGTACATTGTTAGTAGGAAAAAAAAGTGTAG
>NW_005055471.1:3300-7175 GCF_000277835.1 Geospiza fortis
GTAGGGAAGACAAGTGTTTTAAAAGTTTTATTCTGATTCTTATTATTCTTTCTTTTAGTTACTGTTAATAAAATTTTCTTTATACCCTTTTAAAGCCTTAAGCCTACTTTGCCTTTTTCCTAATCCTATCTCACAACAAGAAATAAATATATTCTAGTGGGTGCACTAGCACTTAGCCAACACTAAACCCACCACATTAATTAGTGTGCTGGCTGAGAAATCTCAAATTAGCAAACCAAAACCACTGCATGAGGCCAATCTATTGCGGTTCGAATCTATTTTATTGATTCCTTGTTAAGTGGTTTGTTCTAGTGTACCCCCGTGTTCTCCCCGAGTTGGTTTGCCTCTGGGTTTTACCTACCCTCAAAGCTGCTCCTCATGCCATTCCCTGCCTCTTGGTCAAGGCAACCCAGCCCTTTATTCCCAAACCTTCTCTGCTACTTAAACCTCGGGCCAATCCCTGTCTGCAACACCCCTTTGGAATTCCCCTACTCCTCAAAGCCCCATTGGCCCATGTGACCCATCCTCTCCACTCTCCTACCCCAAATGGCCCCAGACACTTGATGTAATCCCCTCACTCTTCCCCTAAGGATTCCCTATTGGTTAGTTGTTTGTATCCACCCCCTAACTTGTATCTGTACAAAACCCCTTGCACAAAGCAGCGAGGGGCTTTTTGTCCTGCTCCCTTCACCTGGAATAAACCCTTCCTTGTGAAACCTCAAGACGGAGAGCCTCCTCCTTTCTCCTCTGCCTGGTCCCTGTCGTGGCTTGTGTCTGGCTCCATAGAGCAACTGGCTCTAAAGGTTCTGCCTCTGGTAAATCCCATACCGAGGCAGTTCCCCACTCCTGGCATGGCACCAGAGTTCTAAGAGCTAGCCTGGGTTCCAGCAGTCACTTCATTGGGCCACTGAAGAACATTGGAAAAACCAGCAGGTGAATCAGGCTATTAGGATTGAAGTGGCTCAGGTGGATTTGGATTGACAACACAAGGGTGAATTATTTCTAGCTCGGTGGGCCCATGATACCTTGGGCCATCAAGAAGTGCAACATATAGGTGGGCTCATTATTGAGGGTTGGACTTAACCATGGACACTGTCACACAGGTTATCAATTAATGTGAAACGTACTGCAGTCAAGCAGGCCAAGCGGGTAAAGCCTCTGTGGTATGGAGAGGCTTGGCAGATTGACTATATCATATTCCCTCAAACCTGTGATGGCAAGTGCCATGTGCTTATAATGGTGGAAGCAACCTGGATGGCTGGAAACATATCCTGTGCCCCATGCCACCACCCAGAAAACTATCCTGGGCCTTGAAAAGCAAGTTTTATGGTGACATGGTACTCCAGAAAGAATTGAATCAGATAATGTAACTCATTTACAAAACAACCTCATAGACACTTGGGGCTAAGAACATAGTATTGAGTGGGTATATCACATTCCCTATCATACACCAACCTCTGGAAAGATCGAATGATGTAATGGATTGTTAATGACTACACTGAGAGCAGTGGGTGGTGGGACCTTCAAATATTGGGATAGACATTTAACAAAAGGCCACCTTGTTAGTCAATACCAGAGGATCTGCCAACAAGGCTGGCCCTGTCCAATCAAAATTTTTACATATTGTAAGTGATAAAGTTCCTGTAGTGCACATTAAAAACATGCTGGGGAAAACATCCAGGATTATTCCTGCCTCAGGCAAAGGCAAACCCATCTGTGGGATTACTTTTGCTCAAGGAGCCAGGCGCACTTGGTGGGTAATATGAGAGGATAGGGAAGTCCAGGGTGTGCCTCAAGGAGATTTGATTTTGGGTGAGAACAGCCAATGAATTAAATTGTATTATGTTAATAACTGTCCAACACTGTGTACTGCCACTTTTATGGCAGCTGGACTGGCATCTCGGAGTCCAACACACAGGAGTGGCCGCAGTAACACGTTGCAGGCAGAGGGTCTGGTGGGAGCCGGTCCCAATGTTTCGGCATCACACATGCTGGTTCTGAGCTCTGAGCAGTTAGGTGGCAGGGAAAACGGAAACAGCTCCTTCCTCCCCTGAACCCAGAAGCTGCACTGATCAAAAACCCAGCCAAACCTCCAGGGTAGCCCACTCACCTTTTTTTTCTCATGTTATCACTTGCAACCCCCGCCTAGGGCCATTTAAATGGAATGTTGTAATGCCCAGCAACATCCTTGTTTTCTCAAGTATCGGTAGTTATTGTTTCCTAGCAACTTATGGGACAAAATTCCATGAGAGAAAGAAACATAAGGAAAAACCCTCAGCCCCAACACAACCACAGAAACCTTGAAGAACTTCCGACTGTAAGTCAAACCGCTGAGATTTGATAAAGGAAATCAATCACCTTCAATCACCTAAGGCCCAGGGAGAAAAAAACAAGTAAACAAGGAAAAGAATGCCAGCCAAACCCAGAAGCTGTGCTAACAGTAATCTATGGTTTGTTTCAGAGTGGAGAAGGCCATAGCCCTCAGACCCATTTTGCTGGGAGCAGGTTTGCAGAGATTTCCCTGCCAGCCAAGGTGGGGGGGAGGAAGTTTTGGTGTGTGGTAACCTCTGTTCAGGGGCAGTGAACCCATTCTCCCTTACACAAACTGGCTATGGAACCCCCAACCCTGGGGAGGCTACATCCATGGGAAATTAATGTGAAGATCAGCTGAGGGGGTGCCATAAAGCCATCAAATGCCCCCCGAAGTGCCCCCCAGAGGAATTCCTGAAGCCTTGCACCACTGGACTGCATGTGATGCAGCGTATCCGGAGTCTGTTGTGAGAGACTTTAGAAAATCCCCCCTGCCTCGGGAGGTGCCTGGGTTTTCCTACCTAGCCTGAGCTATATGAACTGTGAAAAATGCATATTATATGGTTGTGTCTTTGCAAATATTAAAATAAATACTATATGTGTTATGTTGGAAAGTTATGCTCTATTAATTTTTTGTAGTGCTGTATTAATCCTTTTAAGTAGTGTGGTAAATATAGTTTTTAGGCTACAGCATAATATTAAAATTGAAACTATGTGATGTAAGATACTTTTTGTAACTAGCTCAAGGAATGGATAAGATAATCAAGAAATTCTTTACATAGAGATAACAGCAACAACACACCAAAATCACAAGAGAAAAATTATTGCCTCCTTATCGGGAAAACCCAGACTTCGTGGAGACCGAGACAATGGATTTACAAGATGGAGGGGGGGAGCAGACATTAAACAGAAGCACCCTTATGTTGAAAGGAATATTTGAATAATGTATGAGATATATGAATATGCAATAGGCTATTGCTTTTAAGGGTTAATCCTTTGTTAGCAAAGTGTGTTCTGTGGCAGAGCAGAGCACCCGGACTCCGTAATTCTTTGCTTTTTGTTGTCTTTTATTGGCCTGACTTTGTCCAAATTCTTATTGTCCTAATTCTTATTACTATTTTATTATTAATAAACTTCTAAAATTTTAACACAAGTGATTGATGTTTTTCACATGAACCCATTGGATTCTATGCTTTTCGAAGGGGGATCATCACCACCAAGACCAGATGGAGAGGGGCAACGGAACATTGTTGGGATCCACGGATGGTGATATTTTCTTTATTTGTTCTCTGTCACTCTCTTTCTGTCGCCTCCACCTATTTATTTTCTCTTTCTTTCTTTCTTTCTTCCTTCCTTTCTTTTCCTTCCTTCCTTCCTTCCTTCCTTCCTTCCTTCCTTCCTTCCTTCCTTCCTTCCTTCCTTCCTTCCTTCCTTCCTTCCTTCCTTCCTTCCTTCCTTCCTTCCTTCCTTCCTTCCTTCCTTCCTTCCTTCCTTCCTTCCTTCCTTCCTTCCTTCCTTCCTTCCTTCCTTCCTTCCTTCCTTCCTTCCTTCCTTCCTTCCTTCCT
>NW_005055471.1:7656-8209 GCF_000277835.1 Geospiza fortis
CCCTCTCTCTCGGCTTCAGGGGAGGACAGTCAAAGCTGATGCTTGGGGAAGGGAATTTGCTGACATCGCTGTAGTCTAGCCTGGTCCTGCTTCTACTGCCGTGGGGTGAACCTTGGCTCGTGAGAGCAGCCACTGAACTGAAACCTTATTAACAACCACCTCACTAAAAGAAGGACTTTTCACCATCTGCTTGGGTGCCTGGGATCCTGAACCCACCTCTCCCGGCCCTTCTTGGAGCCAGCCTGCCATTGCCCTGCCCCCCGCCACTTCTTCGGCTCTGCTCTGAGCTTTTGCTACACTAGCCACGCACCCCCTGCCTGCTGAGACATCCTGGGACTCCCACTACAGCTCCAGAGTTTGATATATTTCCTCCACTGTTATAGATGGATAATGAGATGATTGGCTCTCGCAATTAAGGGATGAATATTGTATGAATATTAAGAGAAGCTTTAGTGATGTATAGGTATGTTATTGTAGTTTAGATGTCCTCTGTTCTCCCCATAGTTCCCTTCCCCCCCCTCCCCCCGGGCTTGTTTCCTCCACACACCCCGGG
>NW_005055471.1:8263-8642 GCF_000277835.1 Geospiza fortis
TACATGTGCCCTTTGCCCCTTACATGGGGCGGTTGGGAATGGAAAAGCTTGTTGTTAAGGGGCATGACAACACCTGACCCTCCAATCAAGTTGCAAGAAAGCAGTCTCCACCAATAAACGGCAAAGAAGAGTTGACTGACAGACTTTGGGAGGGGCCAGGGTTGGCTGATGCAACCCCTAGGATTATAAAAGACTGAGCATCCATCTTGAAGATGAACCAACCACGTGGTAGGCAGCCACGAGGGCAGTTCCCAGCGCTGCAATTTTTCCTTATTTAGTCCTTTTGTTGAATTTTTGCCAAGGTTTAATAAACCTTTAAAAATTTTTAAAGTGAGCAGTTGTCTCCCACATCTACCACCCTGGGATTGTTGCTCATTCC
>NW_005055471.1:8652-9907 GCF_000277835.1 Geospiza fortis
CTGCTAGAGCACCGGGATTGGGTGCCCCAGGGGGGGTTTGTGAAGCAAGACTCACTTCCATCCCTTCCAGTCTCAGTCAAGCCACCATTACCACATCCTCCCTGAGCTTGAGTGCCCCCTGCAACACCAGGGAAATCATCACACCTGCCCTGCCCACTGGTAGCCACCAGCTACCAGCTACCAGCTGTGACCATCACCACACAAAAAGGGAAAGTGCCTGCAGCTGAGAAGGCTATTACTGGGTTTCTGGTTCTGTTTGTTGTTAATGCCATAGTTGTTTGTTTGCATTATTATACATACTAGTAAAGAACTCTTATTCCTATTCTCATATCTTTGCCTGAGAGCCCCTTAATTTCAAAATTATAATAATTTAGAGGGAAAAGGTTTACATTTTCCATTCCAAGGAAAGCTCCTGCCTTCCTTAGCAGACACCTGTCTTTCAAACCAAGACATATTTACTGTCAAATAAAACCCATACTATTGACATTGGCATATGATCTCATCTGTACCTTAATTTGGGTGGAGGCATTTCTAATAACTTTAATAACCGGACCATGACAAGTTGAAAGGGAGTCTCATTGGTAATGAGGTTCACACATTTGAGGATCTGGTGGCCACAAGTTCATTGCAAGGTCTGCAGTGGGGAAAGCTCCAACCATAGCCTCTTCCCTCCTTTTTGCCTTGGTTTTCTTGCAAGGTAATGGGGAACGCTGAGAGCAGCCCTTTGCCAAAAAGTATATTGAGATCGATGGACAACAAAACACTACAGTGTTGTTTCATCTCTGGCTGTCTTCCCAGGGGGCAGCTTTTGCATTGTTTCCCCATAACTGTTCCTACAGCTGATTGACCCAACAGCACCTTATGTTTGAAGAGGACTTTGCTGCCAGGTTGGTTAAAAATAAATGTCACACTGATGCCTTAAGTTTAAGCTTTCATATTTTTCAGATTCTGTACTGCATGAGTATATAACTCTGAACTTCATATAAAGTATTAGCAAGTTCTCTTCACAGTTTAGTTAGACAAAACACTCCTTTTCCAGCCTGAGAACAAAGGACACCATTGCAGCTTCAGGTCCAAAAAGTATAAACAACAGTGAATTGAGGAGAGTAATCTGGGAGGATGGGACTTCATAACTTGAAGCTGTAATTGGACAATTAACTCCAATATGTAAATGGACCAAAACTTATAAGACTGTAAAAACTCGTGATCGGTCATCCATCTCGGGTCCTGTTTTGCGGAGATATAACTAAAAACT
>NW_005055472.1:0-1440 GCF_000277835.1 Geospiza fortis
ATTCATCAAGGCAGGATTTATTAAATTCTTTCACTCAGAGTGAAATTGATTTCTAACCCCAGGCAAGTGTGTAGGAGAGAGACCCTTCTCCACTCCATAAGCCACGAGGTATCTTAGCAAATGTTATAGATCTAAGGGCTGAAAGAGCAGCTACTGTTCCCCTAAAATGCCAAGCAGGTGCTGTGAAGAGAATATTCCTACAAGCCAATGTGCATTGGATTCATCCTGCAAGCGATTCAGAGGATTGCCTAACACCAATCCACTTTCACCGTTACATCCATTGCTATTATTATGTGTTATGAACCATCCCACAGAATCAAGACATTAAAAAATAGCTTAAAAGCCCTACACTTCAAGAGTCTGTTTCTGCAGGGAGAAAACCAGAGACATCTTTGCAACAGCTGAGTAATATGACAGATTTCATAAGTGGTCCTGGTGAAATACAGTGCTCTGATTGCTCTGGCATCAGCACGGATTATGGCTGGGCTTAATGTTTGCAAATAACAACTGTGCACGATACTCACTCTGCACTGAATTCTGCAGCTAAAATACATTATTATTGATGCCTTACAACTCTCACTTTATGAACTTTTTCTAATACATGAGTGTATTTTATAGGCAAGAGAGACTGATTAGGAAGGAGCACATTTGCTGCAGTCGAGAGATTTCCCTATTTCTGTCAACATTTGTTTTCATTAAGGCAAAGTTTCTCTGTGTGTTGAACAACCTGCTGTTTATCACCATGTGGACACAAGAACTCCTGATTAAATATGAATTTAGGCAAAATATTAACTGCAAGAAGGGAAAAATAAAATAATTAGCTCATCTGGAAATGCTTTATCCCTGCGCACACACACAGCCCCCACACTTGAGGGCAAAAGAACTTTCACACATCCTCCTTTTATTCCTTCTCCTTTTGCATGCTATCAAAACATGTTTTTGAAGACAACTTTTAGCACATCTAACTTTTAGACTTTGAAATATTCGTTCTACTGTGCTTCTCTCCAAGGTTTGCTTGGATGTGGTTCACTATTGCTCAATAAACAAACCATTGTTGTGTGACCATTCTGTTGTCAAAGAATCCTTCAGAGAAGCCCAGTGACATCATTCTCAGGATGCTGCTGCCAGAATTGAAAAGCTACATCCTCCTTGGGTGCTAGCAAAGTACTGCTAGAATATTCTGAGCTGGAAGGGACCCACCAGGATCATCCAGTTCAGCTCCTGGCCCTACACAGATACCCCAACAATCTTACCCTGTGCATCCCTGAGAATGTTTTCCAAAGGCTCTCTCATTCAGAAAATTAACCAAGAGTAGGTGAGAATGTGGATCAAAACATCCCAATTCCATGTTTCCCGAATGCAATTTCTGGAAACTAAAGAAATACAATGATAAGACTCATATTTCAAACCAGAACACTGCTGTTAGCATTGGGATCTAGA
>NW_005055472.1:1577-9901 GCF_000277835.1 Geospiza fortis
CAGTGATAAATTAGAATAACTTCGACATATGCTGGACTAGATATATTTATTTTTCAGAAATAAAACTTGAGGGCTCTTTTTACCTCCTTTTATGGGTCTAAGGATATATACTGAAAGCTTAGAGTCTTGTTTTCTGATTTTGCTCACAGTGACTTACATTGCAGGTAATATAATTTCCTAAATAAACATCAACTTTAACATAATTCTAGCCCTTAGAAGTTGCTGCTTTAAATAATTCAGAAGTAAACTGTATTTGTATACATTTTTATTTTTCAAGCAATTTATTTTAAGTAATGAGCGAAGAGGGAAAACCACAGTTCATGCTTTGGAGAGCCAAGGTAAGTTGTACTGAAGATTTCTATCTAGAAGGGAGTTTAGGAATGTGCAACAGGGATCATAAAGAACTAGAGGAGTCAGGCAGAGCCTGCCAGGAAGAGTAATTTCTCCTGTAGCTGTTTGTCAACTGAATCAACTCTCCACAACTTCTCCCTGTCTTCCACGCCTTTAAACAACATTCAAATGAAGAAGTTCCCATGATTACAAATGCTTTGGAGACCTGCACTTTGAGCTGAGAGCACGGAGCCCTTCCTGGCAGGGCTGTGTCCTGGCACCCTTGGCAGCACAGCATCTGTTGCAGTCATATCCCATCAGCTGCAGGCACTGACCCAGTTTCTCAGCTTGTGGCTCTGTTCCCCAAGTGGAAGAGATGCAAATCTGTCTCAGTTTAGTGGCATCTCCAGAGAGCTACATCATATATATTTAATTAGAATCAAAGTAATTTTAGAACACTTGCTGTTACAGATTTTTTTTTCTATTTCATGAAATGTGTAATCCTAAATTAACTTTAAGGGATATTGGTTTTTTTAATTCATTGGGAGCACATTTTGCCTTTGCATATCTGTAGATAATAAGGCTTCCATGTGAATTCTGTTAAAGAAAAAAATCTGATTTTTATTAACATATTGCCTCTCAGATCCTCATGACTCATAAGTCTGATGGAAACATGCAGATGCAGCTACAGAGCTCAAGTTCAGAAAAGCCTTCTCATAGAAAATGAGACTAAAAACATCATATGCCCTCAAAAATATCATCAGGATTCTTAAAATCCTTGAGGGTCCTAAGTTCACTGAAGTAAAGAGAAAAATTGCTTTTGATTTGAGAATTAGAGTAAATTATCTATGGCTCTCACTGTTTTCTCCCCGTCCCGTGAATTCCCCTGGCAACAAGGTCACTCCTTTGACTACAAAAGATGGACTTTATGGAAATAGGAGCAGCTAAAGAATATTCAATGCACTTTATTATGTTGAGGTCATCCATGTCCCCAAATTAATGGTGTGCTGGATGCTGAAATAACTTCACTGCAATTAAACCAGAAAGATATATTCATTCAACAATGTTTACCACATAACATATACTTTTAGAATAATTAGCTGATTTAGTATACTTCTATTTTCTGATTAATTTATGTGTCCTTGATTAATTTAATGGCTTTTCTCTCTCTTCTATATCATTAAAAATCTACCAAGATATATTAAAAGTAAAAGCTAAATAAAAGTCTAAGTTTTTTCCATTAGTTCATTCTGGTTCTCATTTTCTTTTCCAAGTTTGCCTACCAGTGACCAGGACACACTTAGGTTGCTCTTTTTTCATCATTTTTAACAGGAAAAATAGTGCCTAAGAAAGCCATTCTCCCTCTTTAGCTAAGTGGAATGATACATTAAATATATAAATAACTAACTGGTATTTGACATGACTCTATTTCAGTGCAGATACACTGGTGCCACACATTCTGTCTGGTACAGTAAATCCTAAATCATGCCCATGCCTTTGGATGTCAAGGCACTATTAATTACAATTTCCCTCAAGGAGGGCTTTTAACTCCTAGATAAAGGAATTAGTAGAACAGCTGCCAAATTTTCCAAAGGCTTCAGCTCTGGAGGTACTGTCAGCTTAACCAAACACTAAAGAACCTGGACAAAGAGCAACTCCGTTGGTGCCTCAGCTGGGTTATGTGTTCTCGCTCTCCCTGCTTTCAACCACAACCCATCAGAGCCCCTTACTCTGAATAAATTTGGAAGAATCCTGTACTGTTGCATGAACAGTTTCAGTCTCCACATCACAATGCAGTTTTCAAACATTTTGTTTCTCCTCCTGCCTTGTGCTGATCTCCCACTCTCAGCATGGGTGAGAAATTAATTCAACACACTGGGATTTTCTTCCTTTGAAAACAAACATCCTTTCTGTCTCTGTGAAAAGCTCAGGTCTTTTTAAAAGCTATTTTTAGTGGTTGCCCTAACAACTTGCAGTGTCCTCAGGAAGGTTGCTGCTATGCTTAGTTTGCCATCTCCCATACAAAACGTGTAATCCCCCTTTCATTTTTTGAGTCTTAAACTTTTATTTTGTGCTGTATTTATAGAGCAGGGACAGAGCATGATGCAGAGTCTGCATCTGGGAGGCTTCAAAGAAATCTGAGTGTTGACAGCCTTAAAAGTGCTCCAACACTGGCTGGTAATTGAGGGGAAACTCAAGTGAAAGCAGAGAGAAAGAGCTCTCAGCAAAGTAGGTTCTTTAGCCTGGATTGTGTCAAGAAATCTCTGGTAGTTTTAGAGATAAATGTAGCAATAAAGGGAAGCAGACTGGATATACTGGGACTTCCAGGGACTGGGTTGGTTTATCTAAGCTGGAAATGATCAGCTAATTCAGATCATGCCACATTCCCTTCGAGCTCCCTGGAATTACATCCTTTGCTGTCTCCTTCCTTCTCTCTTGGTATTAAGGAAGGCAGGATGTTTAACAGGAAGACCTGATCTTGCAATGATAGGTGTTCACAAGAATGCTTTGTGCACCAGATTAAATAAAGTTAGAAGTTCTTGCAAATAAAGTCTCCATGAATATGAAGTAAAGTGAACCAAAATATTGTGTAAAGAAGAAATAAAGCCACCTGACTTCTAAAATTTCAGAAGTGTAGAAACCAGCAATAAAATCCTATCAAGGAAAAGTAGCAGAGATTTACAAAAAACAAGAATCAAGTAACAAAAGAAGAAAAAATTTTTGCACAGGAATACAAGCAATATCCAAAAAGTATCTGGTGCTGAAGCAATGTTCTAACAGTCCACTGAAGCATTCATGGCATGGTAAAAAATCTAAACCCAAACAAGAAAAAACAAGTTAATGTGGTCTTAATACCTTTCTTGGTCAAACAATTGCTCATGTGAAGTACTGAGGTGAAAAACAATGCCAAACACTATCCTGACCCAATTATCTGGATAAATGCTGATTACAAAGTTTAAAAGCGATTCTCAAAACTGTAAGGCAGAAAAACCATTTTGACTAGCCAGCATCTGTTCTGCCCTCTGATTTGATTTATCATGAACTCACCAAACAGTGGGAGAATAAATAGATGAAAGAAACGGTCAGATTAGAGCCTGGTAGAAGGAAACACTATTTTACAAGTGCTGCCAAATTATTGAATACAAATCTATAGGTGATATGCAAAAGAAGATGCTTTCAAATAAGCCACAAAGCATTTAGAATTCCATCATTCTCCTTGTGTCTCTGTTATCAGTACTGCTAAGAACTGCAGAACAAGGACAGTCTTGATTTGAATATATCTAATATGTCCTGCCCAGTAAGAAATGAGAATTCTGCCCTCAAAATTCTCCTCTTGGATGTTCCAAATTCAGGTAAGGAGAAAGAAAACATATTCCATATTACTGCCATTCCTTAGCTCCCATCCCTTCCACCTCAGGTGTTATTTCCCTCAGATTGTGAGATGACTGGGACACAAGAATGGGCACCAAGACAATTCCTCATTCACTGAACCCAGTGCCAACCACTATTTCATGAACTCAGAACAAGATCAGGAATTAATACCCACCATTGCTGTGCCACTCACAGCTGTGCTTTCTAATCCATAGAAGCAGAAAGATATGTAAGTGGAGGTTAAGAACATGAACCTTCTTGGCACATTATGTGTGATTAAAAATGTACAAAGTGTGTGAGATGAAGAAACAAGTAAAGACAGGCAGTGATTTGGAAAATGTAATAGTTTCATTAAGAGGAATTCGTAAGTGAATTTAGAAAGAACAAAAGGAAGAAACAGAGGTGACCTGGAAGGCAAACTGTCTGTTCACCATTTTTATGAACAGAAAAAGGAACAAAAACACAACTCTACTCATTAGCAGCTGAGCTGTGGTCAGTCATGAACCAAAAATGATGCTTAGTTACTACAGAAATTTCTCAGATCTAAAGGTACTTAAGAGCTGGAATTTCATACATGTTGGAGACTGTCCCTAAAGCTGAATTTGCCTATACTTGTTTTATTTCATTTGCTCTATGCAAAATTGTTTCAAATTGTTGTTTTCTAGGGTGAGGCTAATTATAGGATCATATAGAACACTCTGATGTTGCTTTTTTTTTTCATGAGTTATTCCATTATAAACACAATGGCCCCAATACATAGGAGGAATATACAGAGGGCACCTACTAAAAGGCAGGAAATCAGTACTTTAAAAAATAATTGAAAAAAAATTGTTGCACTTGAAGTTTACCCTTTTTTCTCTCTCTTTATAAAACTGGCTTTTGCAGTATATATATATATATAGCATATACCCTAGGGAAATAAAAGGGTTCATTTCTCATTGTCTTCAGAAGTATTTTATGCCTTGCTAGAGGCTGCGCTAAATTTGAAACAGAACATTTCTAGCAGCCATGGAGCACAAGGTTTGGCATAAAGATCTGATGGAAAAGTTGATGCCTTTTATATGGAAGTGCTGATACACACAAATGGAAATCCCCTGTCAAATTTTCAGCCAACTGTACAAAGTGCACATTCTAGCCAAAATACAGATGTTAGATTAAAAGCTCTCATCATACCAGGAGCCACAAGGTTTCAGGTTCATGTCTGATTTTATTCCAAATAGAAAAAATCCCCCCAAAACCAACCAATGTTGGTTTTATAAATGTCTCTGTTCCTTATCTCTGGCAAGCAATAACTGATTATTGTAACATCATTATTTATATCAGTAACTTTTACCTCGTGTCTTTGAAGGAGTGGAACACCACCGGTATCAAGAAAATACATTTCTGTATAATTGTGTCTATTTTAGTTTGTTCTAAGGAACAAATCATTCCATGGCCCAGCCCCAGAACACTTTTAGAGCTACATTTAGAACCAGAGTCATCCTAGGGACTTCACCTTTTCCATGACAATTAGACAGACATGTCAACTTGCACTTTTACTGGCTTTTTCTCTTTTCATATTAAAACATATTTTCCAGGTTTTCACCAATTCTTTCTGGCTGGGTAAGCTGTTAACAGAGTGTGTGGGGAAGGTTTTATGCTGAAGAATCTCTCACTGCAAGGAATTAAGTGAACTAAGTCACCAGACCAGGACTAAACTCATGGTTGTATTTGCACATTTACATCACTAAACAATCCAGTGATCTATCTTTAACAATAACTCCTGTATATAACATGCAGAAAGTAAAAAACAAAACCCAGAGATAAACAAGGTTTTAGCTAATCAGTCTCTCCATGAGATACAGAACTGAAGAAGATTAAAATTATTGGAAGGTAAGTGTCTGTATTAAAATGTAGAAATGGACATGAATTCATTAACCAAACCAACTCATAAGATATTCCTGAATATTCCTTTCTTACTTTTATTTTGTATTCCTTTTCTTCCTAAAACTTGTATTCAGGAAGTGGAATGGATATAGACAATATGTAATTTCCTGTAAGGAAAAAAAAGGCTGAGGGAATTGGGATTGTCCAGCCTGAAAAGGAGAAGGCTGTGTGGAGAACTCACACCCCCTTCCAAAGTCTGAAGGGGCTACAGGGAAGGCAAAGAGGGACAATTTATCAGGAACTGGAGTGACAGGACAAGGAGGAATGACTTCAAATTGACAGAGGACAGGTCTGGATGAGATATTAGGAGGAAATTGTTCCCGGGGAGAGTGGGGAGGCCCTGGCACAGAATGCCCAGAGAAGCTGTGGCTGATCTCTGGCAGTATCCAAGGCCAGGCTGGACGGGGCTTGGAGCAGCCTGGGACAGTGGGAGGTGTTCCTGCCATGGCAGGGGTGGAATGAGATGGGCTTTAAGGTCCCTTTAAACCCAAACCATTCTGTGTTTCTATAAAGTATTTCACTGCACTGCCAGCACATGTTTGCAGAAGGACACTAAAATGCCCTCAGATCACAAACCAGATTGGAAAAGGCCCTTATAAAGGACAAATTCTAACCAAAATATTTTGATTTCCATATGTTAAACTCACAGCAATTGTTTCATTGCTTGCCAAAAAAGAAAAAAACAGAAGGTGTTTCTATTTCCTCCACTGCAGCCAAGACTGTGTAAGGGGTCTCATCACTCCTGTGCACTGTATTTCATATTCTTCTAAGTTCCCAAGGAGTGAATTTTCCCACACGTCATTACATTTAGGCATTTCTGCTTCCATTTTAACTCATATTTCATGGGAGGGGAAAGCATTAGCCTTTAGAGTTTAGACTTTATTGGAATGCTAAAGGAGTTAATGAAACTTAGGCACAAACCAATAATGCCAGGGAAGCCAACAAGAGAAGAATGCTAAAAACTCAGTCATGCAGTATTAATAAAAGCCTCTGTTATGGCCTTATTATATCGGGAGCCCAGTTCCCAGGGGGACAGGGTGCCCGAGTTGCCAGGCTTAGCTCAGGCCAACGCCGCGGGCTAAACTCCCTTAGCAAGCTCGGTAGTGATAGTGATTGCAAGCTCTTAAGATTTCAGCTCTTGCTTGCTAGGTAAGTTTGCCTACAGCGGAGGCTGCAGCAGACGGCGAGAGAGGAGAAGGAGGCTTCAGGGTTCTGCAGCGATGGCTTTAATTGAGGGATTTGTGAAGGGTCCCGGGTCAGCTCTTCTTCTGCCGAATGGGCTAAGGAATGCCTCTTTTATAGGGTTAGGGGGGATCCAGATTTGACCAATAGTAAGGGTTACAGTAACATAGCCTATAGGGTTACAGGGATAAGCTTTGGGGCGGAGGTCAGGGAGACACGGACTACAGTTGCTGTCTCAGCATTCCTATTATTCAATTCTCCATGGGGCTTTATCCATGTCCATGGAGTGTACCACAATGCAGATACTGTCTTCTTTTACAGTAATATCTATATATAAATTTATATGCAATAGAGGACACACATAAAAAGCTAAGGTGAAAGAATGAATTCCAATCTTGTTTTTGTTGTAGAACTTCATTGTAGGCAAAAAGTAACACATAATAAAATATTGAAAGCCAGTTTAGGAAAACATATTAGCAAACTACACAAATACATTCTTAAAGTGATTCTTAGAACTGAAGCAGAATTGCCAAGCTGAATTCTGGATTCACATATGGAATTTGCACATTAGGTAGAATATTGCTTCTAATCTGTTCCTATGTCTAAGCTACTTGTAGGTACTTCAGGGAAATTTCTATAAATTCTGTAATAAAATAAACTGTTTATAAAATAAATTTCATCATTATCTTGCTGTGTTTGATACACTGACATTTCTAAAACTCTTTGACTTTTTCTGTGGCATCTTAAGACCTACATTATATAGAACACCCAAAACAGAAACCACCCAATATTCTACAGCTTGTAGCAGTGAGTTCCACAGGCTATTTTTGTTTTGGTGAAAAAGTACATATTCAGCTATAAAAGCGATAAATGTGGGTTTTTTAATTCATTATTTTCAGGCTTCTTATGTCATATTTCATTGCTCTCTGCTCCACAAAGAGAGTTCTAAAAATTCCAAATCTATCCTCTTAGAAAGCCATCTGAGGTCTCTAATTATATTGTCACCTTTCTCTGGACCTCTTCTATTTCTGCTAAATGTTTTTCAAGTGCCTCCTGTGACATTTTATTTTACATTTTTTGAAAAGAGTTCCAACTCACTTAGTGTTGCAGCAGAAACCTTCTTCACCTTAAGTGCTCCCTTCACTCTTTGCTCGGCCCAAAGACCCAGCAGCTCTCTCACAGAGTACATGTGTCTGAAATATTCCATTTCTCATTAACTGCTGATTGAAAATAATTCCATCTGAGCCCTCCTAATTCCCAGTTTTTAAACTACAGTGGGTAAAACTTGTAACTTCTTAATGTGCTTAACCAGATCTGGATTTCCATTTCCAGAAGATTTTCCTAAAACCGTCCAATCATATACTTGGTTGCAGTGACAGTTTCTGCCTCTTCCCTCTTTATTTAGGACCCTTCTGTTATTTGGGGGTTTTATATTTGGTTTGGATTTTTGGTTTTTTGTTTGTTTAGGTGGGGTTTTTTTGGTTTCATTTTGTTTGTTTGGTTGGTTGGTTGTT
>NW_005055473.1:0-9872 GCF_000277835.1 Geospiza fortis
CAAAAAAATCCCAAAACCAAACTAGAAACAAATAAACAAAATCAAGAGAATAAAAAAACACCACAGCAACTTGCCAGGCTTTGCCTTCAGAAGAAATCCCATGCCCCAGAAGCAAAAGTTACCTGATGTAAATACAGACAGGCAGTTTTATGCAATTTAGCTCAGCACAATTAACAAAGGATACTGCTATTATTGTGCTGCAGGAAGAAAAAAGTACTTCCCAAGCACCTAACTGCAACATGTTGTGATCCATGGATATAAATGACCAAATAAAATGAAAGGATGTAAAAATGTCACGGAAACACCAGCCGTAATCTAATGTTGTCAGTGCACTGCACACACACCTTGTAATTACTAACACATTTGGCCTACAAATATATTTTAGACGGGGGACTCCACTGTTTCTGTACCTTTTTGCCTAAGCTGCTTTTGATCCCTAACAATTGATTTAAACTCTTCCATCACTTCCTTTGCCCAGTGAAATAATGACGGGATGATATCACAGGGCGAGGGGGAAGGCAAATGAGGGTATTTACACACATGCCTGGCAGATCTACTTGCAAACTTTCAGTAAATTAAGTAACACAATAAAAGTCCTAACCTGCTGGAAGCATTTTAAGCTCTTCTCTTTTCCTCACAGCTTCTTCTGACACACACGCTTCTCCTCCTTTCGCAGCATTAAACTGCTTTTCCACTTCCTTTACAACAGTGGGAATACTTCCCTTATGGGTGTCAGGATCTTTCAGGGAGGTCAGAGGTTGCCCTGCAGAGGAAATGACAAGCTGTGAAATGTAAAAGAACAATTCCTTCCACATGTTTCCTTGCTCCAGGAGCAGTAAGGGGTTGTCGGCTAGCATCACGATGGGATGGGCCAGGCCTTTGTCTTAGCAGTCCTGTCAAAACTAATTTACAATTAAAGACCTGTGCAACTGTTTAAAGCTTTACAACCCTGGCAAGTTTCAAGGACTGCTGAAGCCAAGTGGTACAAACCAACCTTACTATTAACAGCAAGATAGACAGACAGAAGGAAGATAGACCAAAAAAATACTCTAAATTGTACAGTAACCAGAAAAATTGTACACCTGAAAATTGTCTCTCTCTCTCTCTAATATTTATTTCTGTTATAAGCTCATAGTCTGAGAACTAAAGGCATTTCAGTGGTTCTAACTCTTCTTCTGGTTGATGCATAGGGCACAGGAGCCACATGCATTGCTGTTAGACAGCAGATCTTGCAAGCGGAAAGAAAAAATAAAGTGCAAGGGAAAATGAGATATTTGTTCATGGTAAAAAAAATCAGTGTCCTTAAAACCATTCCCAAGCAGCTGCATTTTTTTTTCTTTTTGCTCCCACAGTAGAGCAGGGGCAAATAAGGGACAAGCAGACTTTCTGGAAAGAAGATTTTAGACTCAGAAAATCTGCATGTAGGTGTTTAGTCCGACACAAAACAGCTGAGGTAGAGGAAGTCTTTCTGTGTGACAAATCTACCCAGCACAGCAATAGCAACAAATACTTCTGCTAGCCCAGACACTGGGAGCAGTGTATTCATGTTAATGCGACACTGTACAAGTTCTACTACAGCAAGATCATCCTGGTGCTGGGACCTAACTAGCTACCTTTGAACACTTTCCTTCAAAATCTTGTCTGATAACAACTCTCCTCCAGCACAGTCCAGCTAAGTAAAACTCCTTTCTTGATTTCATACTCCAGAGCTTGGGAAAATTACTGCTTAAAAAAAATGCACAGTCAGTCATGACTCTTTAGGTTCACCAAAAATACATGAAGCTTAGAACTGAAAAATAGAAAAGTACTACTTCAGTATCCTAATCCCCACTGACTGTTCCACCTTCTACCTTATAAGCACCCTTTTTAGATCTTGAGTGCACGTCAGTATGTGCTGGTACAGTGCTGACCGTAGCTTCAGGACTTCAAAATGGCCAACCTTAAAGCAGCATGAATGTCAACTGGAATGAGAGAGGTTTTCCTTTGGTTCTAAAAACTACAGTGGATAACATCATTCCTAGCTTTCCACTTGCCTGTTTTATCTGATCACAAGTTTAGATGGGCACAAAATGGTGTTTGTGTGTCAAGTCACATCAATAGCACAGCTGCAGAAGAAAGCATTTGGATGAAGGTTCCCAACAAATGTGGAGCAACACTTTCCAAATGAGCCTATGTCTGACCTAAAAGTGTTTGAGCTGTAGAACTAATATATGAGTGCTGTCCATCAACTATTCTGAGGATGAAAGGGCTGCCAATTCCAAAAAATACTGTTATGCTGACATTTTGCACATGTGAATCCCCTCTTCCTGTGGATGCTAAAGTCAGAAGGGGTCCTGCTGGATTTCACTGTGAGAACGTTTTCTTGATGGATTTGCATGTTTATTGTCTGCATGGAGACTCACAGTTTTGAAGTTGTCATGCATTTTAGAAGCCCTTGTTACTTAGATCCAAACCCACCAAGGCAACATTCCTGGTAGTTGCATCAAATTTTCTTACCTAAGCTCCTTCTACTAGAGCTGTTACCACCTTTCACACAACAGTAGATAATGAATTCTACTCAGAAATTGCCATTTATTCTCTGACAGGGACTGTTGATCCTGTAAGGAGCAAGAGATCAAGAGCAAAATATTTTCCTAAGAAAAACAAAGGATGGTGGTGGCAGAAGCAGAAGCTGTCTTCTGCCATGAACCTCTTAGAGAATACCACTTCAAAAGAATGGAGAGAAGATATGGTTTGGATGAAGACACACGCCAGATCTGATAATGTGCATCTTTGATCTGCAAAGGAGGTAGAATGGGAGGCATTATGTTGCATTTCCCTGCACTGTGCTCTAGGACCAGAGAGCCTGTGCAGCAGGAGAAGAGCTTTACCTAGCCCTACATGGAGCTGTAGCTTAAAAGAATAATGTAGCCTGGAGTTAATGGAAATAATATGAAGGTTCTGTTTTAAGCTTCTAAAACCAAGACAAACTTGAAGTGAAGGCTAAAACACCGTCTCCTAACCTGCTTTATTTCTCTTATATGTTGCAGCACCACATATGGTATTGATATATAAGATCACTCACTATTTAGACTACTGCAGTAGAGTGAGTTTCAGAGCACCCGTCTTCATTTAGACTGTTCTTGCTTTCTCTGGTTTGTGTCTCAACCTTAATGTCACTCTAAGCAGAGCTTTCCTGTCCCTACCCCAGTTTTTGGTGGCTTAACAGATATAATACTGAATTTATAGGACATATCAGTGTGCCACAGTTTGCCACAGATCATAAACACATTTTTCTGCTGAAAATGTTGGTTGTGATTTTCACCACGTGACCTCCAGTTCTCTAAGGTTTGTTCCTTTAATTGTAAATAGGCAGAAAGTCATCAAGCTAGCATTTAATAAACTTTTAATTTGAAAAGGATTACCACATGTTGTGTTTGTTTACCCATTATTAAATCTCTTAGCAACATATCACCAGCAGAAACAGCATACTGTAGCACTGCACAGATACATTAAAAAACAAACCCATGGGGGATATTGGCAGCTAATAATGTCTTTAAAGAATGCTCCAAGAAAAATAAATAAATATAAGCAATATCAAAAATTACCCCTAAAAGTTTAGTTTGTGCAAATCTGTTTGGCAGGAAAATTCCAGATCTTCCATAATCGCCTTATCGGAAAATTTCAGAGGTCTACATGCAAAAGAGGACATACACTAATGCTCTTTTTCGGTTCGTAAAAACATGTCTTTCTTGACTTTTCAAACTGAGCATCATGAGTTTTTCCAAGTGTTTCCAGAAAGCATGACATATTTAGCTGGATCCTCTATGTGCAGTTCCAAACGCATGTGAAGATTGATGGTGGGACCAAACAAGTTTGGTCCATTAAGAGTTTGTCCATAATTTTCACTGCTGATAAGTGTTGTCCGCCATTCTACATTTTGGATCCGCTATTCATGGTTTTCTGCCTCTCAAAGCAACTTAGCAGATATGTAGAAGATATATGACAACAAAAAAGACTTTAATCCTATGTATAGTGTATGTTTACACCTCCATGCTTCTCTTATCAGGGTGGTTATATAAAAGCCTTTTGATCACAGTGCAGTTGCTGCTTAGCCTAAAAGCATCTCATGGCAAACCTAATTTTCTTTATCTTTTAAATCACCACTAACTGTCTGAAAAATACTTCTCCTGGACTCTTTTCAAGTTATGCTTCCAACCTGATCTGCCCATTTACCATGCTAAATGATTATTGCTTATGTGTTCTTTCTTTCCTTTCCATAGCCTCTTCTTTATCCTCCTGTGCCCTCTACAGTGCATCACTACGGCTGTTCTCAAATGCTGAAGGAACTTCTGTCCTGAATAAATAATTCCCTGCTTTAGATCTGTACATAATACTCACACATACACTACAATCTATGAGTTGACTGAATGCTTCAGTTCATTAAACAAGAGGGAATATAGAAATATCTGTATAGCAAAAATGAATTCTTTTTGTTCATGGAAGTCTCATGCCATGTGCTGAAAAAGGAAAAGAACAACAGTAGCATCCTACAATTCTTCTCATTACTGGATTTCTACCAGTAGAGGAGCAATTTGTGAGTCCATTGCAATATGGTCAGTTGTGTCCTCAGTGTAGCTGCATCAGAAGGTTCACAGAGGCCAGGGAGGATCAGTTTAAAAAGAACATTCAGTGATTTTTTGAGAAAGCTTCTGGGGAAGTCTGCTGTACACAAGCAAATGATAATTGTCCTTCCTATGGGTTATCACTTGATTGAATCTTAACAGAATTTCAGAGGAGTAGCATAAGGCATGCCTCTGATGTCAGAACTATCTCCCTGCCAAATCTGAAGTCCTTGTTGTAGCCCAGGGAGGTGCTACAGTTCTTCCAGAAGTACACAAAAAAGCATCTTTTTCTTTTCTCTTCCTGTAAGCTTGGAGCCATAAACAGCTGAACTGTTATTGCTGTGACATTCCAAGCATTATTCAGCCTTAAGGACAGGCCAGCATGGCCATTCCATCCTCATCAATGAGGCTGGTTTGAACTGTTCACATCTGAAAACAAAGTTAAACCACCTTAATAAAAAGAGTCAGAGTATTCCTGCTATAACACATGTTGGACCCACATCTGACTGATGAAAATCTAGCTTCACAAGAATGATAATGACTAGCCAACATTGAAATGAATCTATGGGTTGATCCAGCGAGAGCCTGAATGTAAACATCAAAGTTTGAATCCATCACCTTGTGGTCCAGACTGTACAGTATTTTCTGACATACCATTCTTTTCGGCAGTGCTTGAATACAAAGGTTCAGGTGGTAGATGAACATGCATACCATGGTTATTTTGCTTATCTGAATCCTGTGGTAGTTTAATTATCTAGGAAGAGAAAGAAAAAGAAAAAAAAAGTAGTTTAGAATTCCACAAAGCCAGAACATGCTTGTTGTACACTGTTTATGAAGCCCAGCAGTCCAAGATGCTGTTATAAGAATTTTAGGAAGTTCTTGCTTCTCTGTACTCTGTTTACTACACTTTTCTCCCATATAATTTTCCCATGTATTTCTTCCCTATGCTTACTGATTAAAGCAGACATCCCAGTAAATGGGAGATGAGCCACAATCCAATTTCAGAATAAAAAGAAAAATATAGAGAAAACGAAACAATTTTTTAAAATACAAACCTGAAAGTAGAGATTGCATAACCAGTGATCCAAGTCCTGAGAAATAAAATTTTCAATTTTTTTGAATCGGTCAATTTTGGAGTCATAATGTCCTCTGAGGAAGGGACATTTAAATTTTCCCTCCAAAGCATTAAAATTGTTATCACATAAGGGAAAAGCTCCCCATCCCACTTCTCGATCAATCCAGGTATAGGTGCCACGAAGAAGGAAGAGTTCAAAGAGGAGTACCATGCCTGGTTGCACAGCTTTTCTATGTGGTAGAACCTAGAAAAGGAGAAAGAAAGATTTATTTGTTACCAAAAAATCACAAGGGAACTGACTTTCTTTTATCATATAAAGCTCTACAAACAACATACCTTTGGTCCAATTTTGCACGCTAAAACAATTAACAATTCTTCCCAAAAATCGTATATTTGAACAATTTTCCACTCCAACAAAAAATGCTGTGCTTTTTCTAGTACGGTTATTTTATGATTTCTTTTCTTTCCCCCTTTGCTTTCAGAAAGCATTCATATTCTGTCTTTATTTACCAGTGGTGGAAAAACATTACCACTAGAAATCTTTAAGAGAGAATAACAAACCAGCTTGGAAATCCGAGGTGTCCCTGTGAGGGCTTGCTGAGATTCACCACTGGATTAGTTTTGCAGCAGCTTTGGAAAGTTCATCCAAACACCCAATAAGAACACTTGCAAACTTGCTCCTCACTGAGTCACAAACTCTTCTCCACCCAGTTGTGGGAACGATGTTGGTACTTAATAGCTTTCTTCCTTTGAATTAAAGCTCTGAGTGAAAAGTTTGTGAACCTCAGTGTAGGGTTTAAAAGGATTTTAAGGTAAAAAGTTCTCACAGAGAACTGGCAAACACAGTTTACACTTTTCATAAGATAGGTAAAGATATTCTTCTGAGCAGCTTGGAGGTGTGGAAGAGGGTTGCCAATGCCTTAGGGCCTGAAGCAATTGGGTTTCCATAGCAAAGACTTGAAATCTAGTGGTGAAGAAACACTCTGACTTAATGAACTTATGTAAATCCATCTGTAGGATTTTGGTGGGTACAGAAGAAAGAAGGGTAAACACAAAGAAAAAGAAATTTGGTCCTACGCCACATTTTTAACTGTTTTCATTAATTAAAGTGGGCATTGACCCAGGTGCTGTCGAACAATTCTAATACATTCAAAAGGACAAATAAAACAAAACCTCCACAAATGCGAGAACACAGAAGATGATTGCCATCGTACCCAGGCTAACAGCTACGAAGGGTAGTCACCTTGGGGACAAGGGGAGCAAATACATCAGCTATGCCCCTCACACAGTGTAACATCTGCTTCACCACTGCTCCTACACATTCTCCTGAGAGAACTGTGACTGCCTAATCTCTTAAATAAACAATCTTGGATGCTTCTTTAATAGAGACAATTTTCTGTTATTTGCATGTTTTTCATGTTTTACCATTCCCATTTCAGTCTTCACAGTTCATAGCAACAAATGCCTTGGTACACTTGCTTGTTCAACATTACCTTGCCTTCCAGCCAAGGCAGAGAAAGAAGAGCCTTTTCTCCTTCTCTCCTCACTGTGAACAGACACATACTTGTAGAAGGCCACGATATTCAGCAGCATCTTCTCACTCTGAATATCCTGTAGGATACACCCTCAGTACTTCTTGGAAGTCAAGAATAAGACCTCCAAATACAAGAGATCCATTCAAACCAATCACTCACTATGAACAGCCTAAAATGCCAAAGTCTTCTTAAATTAGCGGGGACTTCCTCAATCAGACAACATTGTGCAACCAATAATCATCCACAAATCTTTACTGCTTCAAATATTTCTGTTTATAAGTACACACCTCAACACAGCTCTTTCTTGATGCATATACTTCAATAGAAACATCACTTCTTTTATACTCCTGACTGAACAGTAGGTAAGATAACAAGCATAACCCAGGTGCAGCAAAGCTTTTCGTCTCTTTTTCTGAAGCAGCAAGGGATTTGCCTACACTAATAACTGCCATGTTAGGAGATGACAAGTGCTCACAGTCGAGCTGCATCTACAACTTCTTTTGAAGAAGTGAATATAAATTATTATTTCTAATAATATGCCTTCCTTTTTCAAGTTTTATATTGTGATTAGATAACAGCAAAGTCATTTAAGGAAATATTTTAAAATTATAAATATTGTCATTATTATGTACATGTACTTTATATTAATTATGTAAATATATTCTAAGACTTAGTTTAGGCTTAAAATGAAACAGAAGCATCTGTTGAAAAATGCCATAACCCTGTGGCAGCTGCTATTAAACCATTAACAGTATCAGGTTTCATTTAAACCAGATTTACCATTTTCTGTAACTGCCCGTGGGAAAGCTAAAAACATTAGGCACAAATTACTGACAAAAGAGATCCTTAATCAAGCCATACATTTCATTTGGCTAGCTGGGTGCTAGATAGTAACCTCTGTTCTACAAATTAAAGGTGATGGTTATAAGGCTGTGATCAAAGACAGTTACCTGCAATATCACACAATCCCAAACCACTCACAGATGAAATCACTGCTCTATCACAGCCCCCTTTTCAGTTTCTCTCTTGCTTCCCAGGCTGACTCTTGTCTTAAGAATTCAACAGTATATGCTCTTCTGATAGCTTACAAATAAACAGACAGTGGTCAAGCAGCTTGTGTAAGGGTAATCACTGTCACTATTAAAATTTTATTTCTTTGTTTCTGGTTCACAGTTATTGTTCATTCGCTGTAAGATTTTATCCTAGATTTAAACTGCAGACTCGCTCTTTGGGACTGGAAGCATCTTTTTGTTTGCAGCTACAGGAGCTGGATGTTTAAACCATGCCATGATGGAAACACATAATCATGAAACATAAGCAAGGACTTTATAATACACCCATCTGCTACAGGGTCTGAGGCTGTAAGACTATAGGGAGTCCTTAAGCACGAGCACTGGGTGCCTGACCCAGGTAGGACAGTGTCACACAGCTTACACAGTCAAATAAAACATACCTGACAAATAAAAAACTTCTTTCTGTTGAATCCATACAAAAATCCCAGCCAAGCTTCTACCTGTTACTCTATGCCATCACACCAAGCATTCATGCAGGTGCCTTTGGGTCCATGCTAAACCTTTTCCCACTGCCACAACAAACACACTCTCAGCTCACCATCCCACACCCGCAGGATCAGAAAGCCCTGGGAGAGAGGAGAGAGCTGAGTCCTGTGCCACCTGCCCTTCATTAGCCTCGTCCTCGGCTGTGAGCCTGAGCTGGGATTTGGGACATGGCCAGCATGGCCCTTAGGCACGGATGCACAGAGGCATTTAGGCAGATAGCTCCGATTGAAAACCACGGACCTTGAATGCCTTTGTGGGTTTGAGCTGTTGTGCTCAGGTACAGAGCAGGGAACAGCTCAGGTAACTGGAGGAGGAAGACAGGGATCAGTAACTTCTCTCCTTCAGGAGACTCAGAGCAGTGCCTGGGATAGACAAGGCACAGGCAGCTCAAACTGAACATTTTGTTCTGATGGATTTTTTTGGTTCTGAAGGAAAAGAAATAAAATTAGCAGTTATATTTTCCCTGCTGGTGCCAGCCTCATTTGAGGCACTATCTGGTAAATTAATCCACAAGCCTACACCAACATTGTTGACATTCAAAGAGCATATACTACCTAAGGACATCTTCCTGGGTTTTGAGGGGGCTATTCTCCACCACCTTACCTCAATGTTTCTTCTTGCTCAAGTCAAATTGCCACTGAAGTCTGTGAGGTATAGAGAGTTTTACAGTGCTATGAAAGCATCGAGCACCCCCCTTTTACTGGTGTAATTTCTTCTGCAAAGAGAGATGCGGCAGAGAATAAATAATGCTTGTGTGTGCCTGCACAGGCACAAGTAATACTTCTTAGTCTGCAGTTAACAGTGTTGCATTTAATTGAATTAAATCATAATGAACTAAAATTATCTCCTGCCACTATTTCTAAATTCAACTGTTTTATATCAGTTTTATTGTAATATATCTTACTTCCCCATATGCCACCACAGTTTCACTCTATAGAGAGAATGGATTCTATTTGAATATTTCAATAAACATATCCAGTGAGAGCTTTTGGGGGTTTTTGTCTGACTTACTTTTGTCTGGCTTTAACCTTGTCAGAGAAGAAATAAACTTTTTCTTCTTTCCTCTGCACCTTCAAATGGTTTCAATTTAGAAAAAAAA
>NW_005055474.1:0-2259 GCF_000277835.1 Geospiza fortis
GAGAAGAAGCGCACAGTTTTTTTTCAGGCACTGCACTCACTGCCACGCATTCCTCCTCCTGGACTGTTTTTGTCTGCGGATGGGCAGACAGCGAGACAGAGCTCTCCTAAACCAGGACAGGGAGCAATGCAGTTTTTGTAGACAAACTGCACGCTTCTTCTCCCCCCCCTTTTCTCTCAGAACCAGTCTTAAAGGTGCAGAACCTATTTCTGGGCTAAACAGATGGATGGGGATACAATTCAGCATCATACCCTAGGACAGGAGCAAAGGAATACAATTATCAGTTTTACAGGATTCAATAAGATTTCCCTTCAGGAGAAACCTAACCCCATTATAGTTAGAGGTCACAATGTGAAAGGATACATATGCTTTAACATTACTCAAAATGTAAACAGAACTTGGAGTGCTGGAACTAGTCAATGTCAGTATTATACCACTCCCAGATGCAATGCCACTATGAAACTCCATTGGCCTAATGGCACCAAGGACGCAACAGAAGAACGTGTAGGAGCCCTAGATCCATCAGTAGCACAACAGTGGGAAATAGGAAATCAGACCTTTGGTACTGGGAATGGGACCAAAGGATGTTTTGGTTCCTGTTTCCAAGCAATATTAATGCCTCCCTTTAGGGTACTTTGGCAACAACCACAAGGAAGTGTTAGGACTAAGAGAATATTTTCTACCCAAAGAGTGCCTTTGATTTCAGAAAGCAAAAGGTTATGGTTCACCCTATGCCCCATGTGTGCTGCCTCATCCTATGGAGTTTACATTAACAAGCTAAATAGATTATTAGAAGTAGCGAGTGATACTATTAAAATATCAAATAGTACATCCTATAAGGTCCAGCAAACACAAATGGTGACTCTACAGAACTGCATGGCCTTAGATTGTCTGCTTGCTAGCCAGGGAGGAACATGAGCTCATTTAGGACAGGGATGTTTGACTTATATCAGTGATGGGTTTGAAGTTCAACAATCAAGAATCACCTTGACAGAAAGAGCAGTAGAAGAGTGGCAGAAAGAAGAAAATTCTTCTTGATGGGATTAGCTTACTTCATGGCTACCAAATTGGAGGCTGCTGCAAAATGCATTTGCAGGGATACCAAAAAGGTTATTTCAATTTCTACTGTGTCTGTGAGCTTTTAGCAGAGAAGACACTGTGGACCTTTAGCAGAGAAACAAAGCATGTAGAAATTGCTATCCAAGCAAGGACATTGGAAGATAAAGAGGAGACATCTGGCTCAGGAATGCAGCTACAGCCAAAACAAGGACTGAGTTTGGGAACTTGGGGAACATGGGAAGGGTTTTTATGGTAATGGGCAAATTATAATATGTATGTAGTGACTGTATATTAGCAACACACGTGTAGAAATCAGGGGACACGTTAGGAGGTGTCGACGGTTGGTCACAAGATTTTCGGGGTGAAGGAAGAGACGAGATGGGCTCCATGATCAAAAGGCTTGATTTATTATGTTATGATATATACATCTATTATACTATACTAAAAAGAAAAGAAAAGGAGAGTTTCCAGAAGCTGCTAACTACCTAAGAATAGAAAGTAAAGAATGATCAACAAACCTTGCTCTCTCGGACTGTGTCCGAGAGAGCTCAGTTCTGGATTGGCCATTATTTCCAAACACTCAATCTGGGCCAATCCAGAACTGACCTGTTGCATTCCACAGAAGCAGATAACCTATTGTTTACCTTTTGTATCTGGGGCCTCAGCTTCCCAGAAGGAAAAAATCCTAAAGAAAGGATTTTTGTGAAAAGGATGTCTGTGACATGTCACCCTTTAAATTTAATTAAAATTAAAAGAAAAATGTTTGTAATTTTCTCTGCTGAGCCATGCAGAGGAAAAAACAAACACCTGACAGGTTATCTGTTGCCAATCAAACTCAATCAAGTGCTTCTGTGGGATGAACAGGGAATTTCTTCACCTATAAAACATAAAATTCTATGATATCACTAAAACAATCTTACAATATAAGAAAATGCAAAAACAATGCAAAACAAAGTCCAAGTCCCAACAGCTGAGTTTCAGGAAAAAGTCCATGGACTGAAGATGTTCTTCTTTGCCATATCTGAAAGTCTCTTTTGGTCCTGAAACAGACTTGCTGCAGAGAATCCATCAATAGTTATCAAACAGTTCCAAACAATTTTTTAAAAAGTTTCTAAAATGTCTTTGACACAGCCCCTTATTGAACAACATGGGCTGAAGCTAGGTTTTGGCCCTTCAATGCTTTTTGAGCTGCTGCTGCAG
>NW_005055474.1:3962-5892 GCF_000277835.1 Geospiza fortis
GGAAAATTCGTCCACTTTTCCAGCCACCACCATCGCAGGGCAGCATCTTCAGGAAGGGAAAACCCAATAGTACCTTCTGAGAGAGTCCAGCACTCTCTGGCCAGCTCCTGTTCAAGGCTGAAAGGCTCTCTGGGCATCTTCCTGGAGGCTTCAAAAGGTCCTTTTTGTGGTCAGCCTTGCTGTGAACTCCGTCCAAATCTGGATCTTCGGTTCTTCAGCTCCTGGCTAAATCCACTTCTGTGGTCACCTGTGAGATGACCATCAATGCCACATATTCGGGGTTTACCCAAATGCAGCAATGCTCCTCTGGAGTCTCACCAAGTGATAAATGTCCTCAGAAACACGAGGGGTCACCAATTGTCGCCGGTTGGCCACAAGGTTTTCGGGGTGAAGGAAGAGACGAGATGGGCTCCATGATCAGAAGGCTTGATTTATTAAGTTATGATATATACATCTATTATAACTATACTAAAAAGAAAAAGAAAAGGAGAGTTTCCAGAAGCTGCTAGCTACCTAAGAATAGAAAGTAAAGAATGATCAACAAACCTTGCTCTCTCGGACTGTGTCCGAGAGAGCTCAGTTCCGGATTGGCCATTACCTCCAAACACTCAATCTGGGCCAATCCAGAACTGACCTGTTGCATTCCACAGAAGCAGATAACCTATTGTTTACCTTTTGTTTCTGGGGCCTCAGCTTCCCAGAAGGAAAAAATCCAAAAGAAAGGATTTTTGTGAAAAGGATGTCTGTGACAAGGAGGAGCAATCCCCCATGCCACTCCAGGCACCTGAATAAATAATGCCCTCTTTAACACTAAAGTGGTATTAAGAAGCTTTATTCAACCGTTTTCAGTAATTTGGTGACAGTAATTGGCAACCCAGATGGGACCTTGGCCTCTGAGCCTCTGGCAGATCTGCAGTTTGTTATGGGTAACCAAAAATTTGTTCATTAAACGTAAACAATAACCTTAGCTGCCAGCCTTGTTTAACAGGAAACGAACAAACCTTCGATAAGCCAGCAGGAAATCCCACTCAGAAAAGAACTGCTCGCTTGCAAAAACAGGAGGGTCGTATCACCAGGAGGCAGGAAAAGGACCCCCAGCAACAGACCGAGCAGAAAACACGTACACAGAAGCAAAGAACACGTATGCAGGAAGATGAAGAAAATAAAAAGGGGACTCAGAACCCTCAGACTGCTGCGAGACTCGGGGAGCGAAGACTCCCGGCTGCTGCCCAGCGCTGGACCCTTGCTTATCACTGCTTGCTAAATAAAGCAATTTGTATTCTAATCGAATTGGCTCGGGGAATTCTTAATTGGCCTAGAGAATTCACAAACCTTACATATAACACAGTTGACAGATCTCCAGCCAGAGCCAAGGAATTCTCGAGAGACCCTCTACTGCAGACCTCCAAGCAGCTTGAAGCAAGATCCCTGGGGTAATTAAAAGCATAATTTAAATCTTGGGGTTATTGACAAGGGGGTACAAACCCCCCACTAAGTTTCTAGTAACTCTGGTAGCTCTGGTAACTTTCCTAACTGGGTTTGAGCCCCCCGGCAAGGTTTAAGTCCCTGTCTTGTCTGTTGGTAAGCTTACTGGGGGTTAAAGTCCCCCAAGTCTGGGGGACCTGATGAGGCATTTGATTCCCCTCTGAAAGCCTTGTACCTAGCTGAGCAGCTGTAGCACCTTGGCTGTGTCTAGATAGGGATTTCAGTCCCTCCTGGGAACCTGAGGCATTTTACCCGGCCAAGTGTTTCCCCATAGTCATGCCCACAGTAAAGAGAAAAAGAAAAAAAAGAGGAGAGAAAAACTGTTGTCTGTGTGTACTGTTCTGTGTCGTGCTGCTAGACATCCCCCCTGCCCCATGAGCATTGCATGCCAAGCTCCCAGCACGGGCAAGAGTAGGTGGGCAGGCAGCCCCCCCTCCCCCCCCCT
>NW_005055474.1:5949-8710 GCF_000277835.1 Geospiza fortis
CTGCGCCACTCCTGACCATGCCTGGGCAGGTCCCCCACTCCCGCCTCAGCCCAGAAACTGTTGCAGGGATTCTCTGCATTTGTCTGAAGTATTTGTTGAATTTGCTTTTTGTTGCTTGAATTATCGAATATGGGGGTGATTTCTTCTAAAATTAAAGCAAGAAATGATACTCTGAATTCTGTGTTGAAATGTATATTGAACCACTGGAAAAAAAAATGGGAGGAAACCCACTACTTAAATCCCACCTAATAGTAAAATTTACTCAGATACTGTGAATTATTTTTGGGCTCTGGGAGTGTGTGTGGGGGAGTGAGTAGTGTGTGTTGATTTGAGTTTGCTGGCATGTGTAGCAGGCACAGGGCCTGCAAGGCCTCCCTGGCAAAATGCCTAGTCATGATGACTGGACCAAAAGAAGCCCCTCTTCCGCCTTCGGACCCTTGTTATCTCTCTGTAAGACAATAGGTCACTTTCACCTCGACCCTTACTATTGGACTGTCTCCTAAAACTCCTGTACCCTATATAAACCACTACTTCTGCCCAGTTTGGCAGAAGAGCTGTCACTGAGACCCTTCGCAGAAGATAGCAATTAAGACATCTCTGTGGAACCTCACACAGTGCTTCTCTCCCTGCATCTGCCAAAGGCACTTAGCAAGCTAAGAGCTGAAATCACTAATGAGCTGATAATCACTAAAGAGCTGATCTCACTTAAGAGCTGAGCTTGCTAAGATTGGCTGTGGCTCTGGAGCCTGCCTGAGGGGCCGGGACAGGTTGTGCTTAACTCAACTTCTCTGTTTGGGACACCCATGGCAGCCATTTTCAGGGAGACCCCGAAAACCCCAGAGCCATCTCATATATGTAGAATTAACAAGGTGACACCTGTGAGATAAAATCCACTTGATGGGAGAGTGTGGAAATGTAGCTGAGTGTCTGTTGGGATTTTGAAGCAATTGATATGTGCTTTGGTTGCTTTGGTTTCTGTATGTATGCAGTATGTGCTTTGGTTTTTTGTGTGTAAGGTTGGAGTCGTGTTTGTGAATGTGAAGCTGTGTGTGCTTTCTGTGCACTGTGTCTGTACTATTTGTGTGTCTCCCGTTTTGGTGTGTGTGTACACTGTATGTCCGTGTGTGCGCTGTGTGCGTCTGTGTGTCCGAGGAAAAAAGAGAGATAGTACTTCTGACTGCAGTACAAAAACTTGATATGTAATCTGAAAGAGGTTTCAGTACAATGTTGTGCTCAAGTGTTAAACACACTCAGCTGCTTCAAGTGTGAACAGGCAGTCTCCTTCAAGGATATCAGAAACTGCCAGAGATTGTTTAAATGGAAATAGAACATTGACTTTTTAATAGACCCTGGGACTACTTATTCAGTATTAAATACAAACATGGGAGAATTAGGCCAAAAAAAGTTAAATGTTGATGCAACAGGGAGAGAAGAAAAACATATTCTTTAACCCTACTAATTTTAAATTCAGCAAATGATGGATAACACACCATTTTTTTTATATGCTGGAGTGTCCAGTACCTCTTTTGGGAAGAGATCTATTAAATAAATCAGAGGCTCAAATTATATTTAAGATGGAGAAGTACAGTTATTGGTACCTGAGACTAAGGCCATTGAGGCCAGAACTTTTGTTACAGGGAACACCGGAACCAGACAATTCTGCAGGAATACTGAAAGCCATTAAAAATACAGTAACACCCTTGGTTTTGGCTGGGGAACTCCAGGATGTTCCTGATGAGATCACCATGTAAGCATTTCCCTAAATCATGGATCAAAACCAGTAGGGCAGAAACAATATCCTTTAAAATTAGAAGCTAGAAGGGGAATTGAGAGTCTAATAGAGAATTTCAGAGAATTTAGATTATTGATAGAATGTTAATCAGAATATAACATTCCCATTTTGCCCATTAAAAAGACTGGGACAGACAAGTACAGACTGGTACAAGACCTACGAGTGATCAATCAAAGAGTTCAGGATATCCACTTTGTTGTACCCAATCCCTATACCATGTTAACATCCCTTACAGAATATCACCAATGGTTCACAGCAACAGATTTGAAGGATGCCTGTGGTGATGGTTGCAAGAGTTTTCAATTGAGGGAAGAGACGAGATCCTTGACTCCATGATCAGAAGGCTTGATTTATTATTTTAAGATATATACATATACTATAACTATACTAAAAGGAAAAGGAAGGAAAGGTTTCTTCAGAAGCTAGCGACCCTAAGAATAGAAAAGTAAAGAATGATAACACACGAGCTGGCCTTGACAAACTGCGAGAGCTAGCTCTGCTGTGACTGGTCACTGAACCAAAACATCCACACCAGACCAATCACGGATCACCCTGTTGCATTTCACAGCATGTCATGGTTTGACACGGGCACAATGCCAGTGCCCCATGAAAATATACTTCCCTGGTGTTTGCTGTGAGATGTGACCAGGAAATAAGCAAAGCAGGCCTCTACCTTAGAAAAAAAGTTTATTAACTAAACTACAAAAGGAAAAAAAACCCACACACCTGGAAAATGAAAACGCCATAAAAAGCATTTCCTCCTCCCCCCCACCACATTTCCAACACATCTTCCAAATTTCAACTCTCCATCCATCACCCTGTAAATACTCAATTCCAGTCCATCAAGAGGAGAGGAGTCCTTCTTGGGGCCATGGTGACCTCTTCCTTCCATGCCCAGCGCTCTCACCACTGGACAAGGAACAGAGCTGCTTCAAGGGTTATCCTTTTAAGGGTGCTTTGACCAGTTCC
>NW_005055474.1:9298-9843 GCF_000277835.1 Geospiza fortis
CCCAGCTCGAAGCCGGGCAGGGGAGGCCTTGCCTCTTTGCTGGCCGGAAATCAAAAAGAGAGAGAGAGCCCAAGGGAGTGCTCTGCTTCTAACCCCTGTGTTCTCAGAGGCGCATCCACCCTCAGTGGCCAAGCCTGGTGTCAATTTAAAATCTGAACACCTATTGGCCTCTGGCCACTCCATTCCCAGAAAACCTGCTTCCTGTAAACCCACAACAAGTAGTAAAAGGGAAAACAGGAGAGACAGACAGATTTTGTGGCAGATGGATAATTTAGCAACAAAGTTAGTTCTAATGTGAAAAGGATGTCTGCGACAGATGCCTTCTTTTGCATGTCTTGATAAAAAAAGAGCATTTTTGCCTTTGAATGGGAAAATCCCCAAACTGGTCAGAAGACTCAGCTTACCTGGACAGTGTTACTACAAGGATTTAAAGAGATTAACAATTTTTGGGAATCAATTGGCAAAAGAATTAGAGATCTGGGAGTAGAATCCTCAAGGGTTGGTCCTGCAGTATGTTGACTGCTGCGTTCCGTGGGTTTCTGGGC
>NW_005055475.1:0-4178 GCF_000277835.1 Geospiza fortis
GGTGTCCCTAAACAATTCTCTGCAGTTTAATACTACTTATATTTTCCATTTTTCTTCAACTCACTTGCAAGTCATTCATGAGTTAGGTTATTGTGAGAATTGCTTAGTTTGAAGATGATTAAAAAGGGTGTGGGAATGTTCTTGTGGCTCTGGTATGAGGATACTTTTCAAATCCATACTAACTTCCTGCAAATGCAAAAACCTGCATCCTGTATACATAGTGAACTACATAAGAAATAATGGAACAAATTATTATTTCAATTTTCTAATGGGTAGAAGGCATTAGAAAAATCCATTGCAAGTCTTCAGAGCCTCTAACTTTGGAGACCTTGCAGAACAGGAGTGCCACTGTGCTTCTGTTGGAGTAGACAAATTGACATGGAAGAATGAAGTTAAATGTGCTTCAGAAGGGAATCAGTGAAGGTGAATATAAATTCTTTTCATAAAAAGATGTTTCCAGAACCTCTTCTTCTTTTCTACCTGACTAACCTTATTGTTTGAATATATTTTACACTTTTATAGTATATTTTTTCCCAGGTAGAAGACTTTGTTGCCATGCAAATGAGACAAAATACATATTTATTTATTTATTTATTTATTGATTTCCTACTGTAACCAAAATATTTTTGGTATGCTCCTGTCCAGAGAAAAGCTCTTTTAAATGCTGGTTTTTAAGTTCTTAATTGGAGGAAATGTGTGGATTGACAACAGCAGATAGAGGTGAAATGAAGGAGATGTCCAGTGTCTTGATGGAAGGTATGTTTGGAAACTGGGATTTAAACAGCATTAATAAGAAGGAAAATTTAACTTTTTTAGCAGCTAATTTGTATAGAAGAATGGTTCTGCCCTTTTATTACTTAAGTAGCCTGTGTATTCTTCTTTATCAACTTTAAGAAATCAGAAAGATAATAATATTAATTATGAAGCAAATTAAACATGATAAAAGCTAGCAGAAGTCCTAAAGATTGGAGGCTTGTCTCCCTGTTACACAAAGATTTTTTGATGCACTGAACTGATGCTGCAATGCAGCACAACGGACTACCATTTGTGCAATAGATGATTAGAAAAGAATAACCTTGTAGATAAAAAACAATCAACATATTTCTTCAAGAAATATAATTTGAACAATGGAAATCATGTAGCCTGTTGAACTGCAGAAGAGAATATAATTGCTAGTTACAAGATATTTTTTTAAATTTCTGAAAATATACCATATTACATAAAACATAAAAATATTTTTGGTATCCTTTGTATAACCACATTAGTTCCATCTGTTTCAACTTCTTGGTAATTTTCAGATTCCCCTGCTAAATTTAAGGCAGTATCAGGACACATATATGTGAGGCGGATGAAATGTCAAGGTGAACAGTACCCTATTCTGTCAAATTCAGATATGTCACACTCTGCAAAGTATTTATGACTCCAAGATCTGATTAGCACAGCACTGAAACCTAAGTGACAAGCCATAAAAAGTGTCAGTTGACACTAAAAAAAGCTCTCTGCTGAACAAATTGAGCCATAGTGAACATAGCTGTGCAATATATACATATGGACGTCAGTTCATTTTCTTCATTTACATTCCTTCCCAAAGCTGTCTTTTTTTGTGTCTGCATCTTCTCTCAAACTCCCATAACTTTTAGAGGTGTAAATGCTAGCTGAGATGATTAGTCTTACAAGATCAATAGAAAGTAGATGGATCTGCAATTTGCTAGATGTTCCCCATTGTTCTGCCACTACATGCATTTGGAAAAAGTTCCTTTCTAGATTTCTTGTAGACCCCCTTTAGATTACACTTGAAGAGTGCTGTAAGTTCTCCTCAATGCCTTCTCTTCTCCAGGATGAATGGACCCAACTCTCTCAGGCTACCTTCACAGGAGAGGTGTTCCAGACCTCTGATCACCCTCGTGGCCTCCTCTGGATTTGTTCCAATGGGTTCACATCTTTCATGTCTTGAGATTCCCAGACCATGCCAGTTCAGTTTAGGCAACCCACTTGAGTCTATCCCTTTCTTATTTTCTGTTTTCCATGTGGAGTACTCCAGTATTCAGAGAGGATAATGGAAATCACAGTTTATGCAAACTTAAATCATTTGCATTGTAAATTCTACTGCTGGAACTGAGCAGTTACATTTCACAATTTTGAGCATCATATAACTGAAGTCTTTCGTTTGAATGCCTGCCTAGCTCTGTTAGTTTAATGCAACTGCACCACAGAATGCTAATGCTGCAAAGAAAAAGTATGTTAAAAACAACAAAGAAGTCAATAGGAATTCATAAAGCAAAATGACATTTCAACCCAATACGTCATTTATTAAAAGCGATTTCTTTAATACCCACACAGTATATAAATAGAACTTAAATTAGAAAAATGTATTAAAAGTGTTATGCTATAAATGATAAATCATAAATCATAGGGGAACCTGTAAACCAATTGCCAAACTCAAAGAGAAATGTCAGTGAATTAATATATACTTGTGATGGATTAAACTCATAAATACAAACCTAGATACTTCCATAAAGAAAAAAATAAAAGGATATTTTTCCTGTAGTGATACATATTGGCTGATTCTTTACAACCCTACTATTTATTATGTGTAATAGTCCTATTATCTTCTAATTTTTCAGAGCACTACTTGCATACCAATAAAGTAGTCTGCTTCTTTCATTACAAAGTTTTACTGTATCTTGATTAATAAACGCTACATTGTAGTGATTATTCTGTGATTTTTTTTTCTATTGATACTCTTTTTTTTTTTCAGCCTTCTGACTTCAGAATTCAAAGACCAAGGTATGAAATACCTTGAGGTATATGCTCATGGGACCAGATGACTTATATTTTCTTTTGGCATCCCCTACTGGTGTACTGCTGTGAAGACACCTCAGTGACACTGAAGATCTCAAAACGGCTCCTATACTTCTTTGGCTAAATCCTTTTGAATGCTAATAACAGCTAAAGAAATGGCAGGTTAACGGGAAACTATTAATATTCCCTTCAAGCAACATAATTTCATTGCTTCAGTGAATATACCATCTCCTTAAACAGTACATCTAATTACACTACTTTGCTTGTTTCACACAGTTTATTTTATCTCTTTATTTTGATGTTGGTTTAGGTTTTGCGGTTTTTAAAATCTTAATAACAGAGAAAGAAATGTCAAATTTGTCATTCAAACTAAACCATGATAAATATGCTTTGTGATAATGCAGTGAGGCAATGCATAATTTTCCATCACTTCATAAGTCATGTGAAGATGAAAAATCTGCATAAAAATTCCAACTCCATTCCTTGAGGACTGGATGGAATTTTTTCCCATTATTATTATTACTTATAAAAACTTACTTCTTCCAAAAAGAGTGGAAGAGCATTAGTGACATTAACATCTTTCTATTTGTTGTAGCTGCAGTGTTTCCTGATGTAGAAATATTCAATCTCACTTTAGGCACCCGGCATATCTGGAAACATGATCAAACCAGGCTCCCTAGAAGAATCAAAGGAGACAAACTAGCATATCAAATCAACAAAGTAGGAGTTCTCTGTTGGCTATAGAAGTATTGGGCAGCTGCACTTTTAGACAATTTTTTTTTAGGACACCAAGCATACACTCTTTTCTCACCATTATTAAGCATGCTGATGTGAATTTTGTCAAGAAAGGACCTCAGAAATGGACAACCCCTGTCTGGTCTATGATCACAAAGTGGACACATAAATGGGAGTTGAAGGATCTTTCTGTGGATACTTAGTAAGAATAGAAAATCAATCCTTTTTAATAGAAATCAAATATACTGTTGAAAGCTGATGTTGATCAATGACACCGTCCAAATGACAAATTCTTTCTAATTGCAGATTTTGCTCATTCTTTGAATGCTCATTAATCTCTAGTGAGTATAAGATGGGAGTATGTATTGCTAAATATTAATACTTCCCATTAATCTTAAAATGCAGTTATGATTTTCAGTTAGATGGAATAATATTATCAAATGTGTCCTGTCAGGTTATCTATTGGACAGAACTAGTGTCTTCCTTTTTTGATAGACTACTTTGACTCTTCACCCACACATATCTTTATATTTTCTTTTTTTTTTTAATCAAAATTTGTGATTTTTTCAAAGATAAATTTCACTGAAATTTAAATAAACATAAAAATCCCTATTTTCTGACCTTCCCCCCCCCCACCCCCC
>NW_005055475.1:4966-7761 GCF_000277835.1 Geospiza fortis
CAGGAATGTGGAGGAGTGAGTGCAGTGTCTGAAAACAAACTGCGCACTTCTTCTCTCCCCCCTTCACTCTCTGGGACAAGTCTTAAAGGTGCAAAACTTATTATTCAGCATAAACAGAAAAAGACGATTGGGGATAAAAGCATTATATAGTCAACCTAGGACAAAAACAAAAATCTTGAAAGTGCGCCTTATATTTAAGTAAAGGATAATGCTGACACCAGTGACATTAATAAACATCCGCAAGACACTGAGGCTATTTCTGTGTGTATAAGTAGCACAGGGGCAGGAAGAAGGTTTTCCATTATTCATGCTGAATTGCTAGCACCATCTACAACATTGCTTTCTGTATGCCAGCTCTTCCCCAGGAAACATCTAGGCTTGGACAGCACATCCCTCCAGGCAGTACAGAAGAACAAACCCTGCATGGTGATGAGAGAGTTTAAGCAAGAGTATACAATAGGGCTTTGCCACCTAAGCCTGAGATCAAAGAAGTGTCCCTTGCAGAAAATAACATGCAACTGCATCAAAATTGATTTTGTTAAAACTGCTGTATCTTTCACCATGAATCATTGTGTTTGTCTGTAGAGTTATCTTACTTCCCACAGTTCTTAGACTGTACTGAAATAAATTTCCTTGAATTTCAGAGGGTCAAACACTTGATTACATCTGTAGGGCAAACTGTACTGCCAGGTACAGACCAGTATCTACACTGGACCCAAACCTTGTTTCTTTTGAAATTTTTATTGAAATCAGATGCATCCCTTCTTGATATTTAGAATGTTCTATATGAGTCATGAAATAATACCATATGGTATCAACTGTTACTTAATTTCAGACATAGTGAAGGAGAAAATGAAGTTTCTACTTTTCATCTTAAAGTGCATCTGACTTGGTTCCCATGCTGTTTCAATGGTTTTGTCTATGCCATTTGGTTGAACATTTTTGTCCCTGTGAAACAACATATTTTTTATTATCTTTAAAACTTCGTTTTAGTCCAAACCACAATATCTATACAATTTATGTTCAGAACACAGGCCACTCTTTCACTGTAGTATAGAACAAATACAATAGGAAGTTATTTTTCTCCTTTTTGTTATAGAAAAGTAGATACGGAAAAGTATTGAACTGACATCATAATATATTTCATTGAATAGTAGTTTCTGTGAATGCAAATACTGCACTGCAGTTTCCCAAAACATTTGGCAAAAATTTTTGGGTTTAGGTTTTATCTCTCCATCAAGGTAAAACCAGTTCAAATATTTTGTCCTGCTTCAGGGTAACAGTCATTCAACTGAAGGGTAAGGGTTCTCAAAAAGCATAGATTCATTCTGTGGACACCCTGGGAGGGTCTTCCCTGGTTTTGGGAGACACAAGAAGCTTCCCTCAAAAAGCTGTTAGACCCCATTGGCTCCTTCCCCTGTTCCTATGTCTGTTCCTATGTCCCTGAGCCACTCCTCCCTATTCCCTGACTGGCCCTCATCTTTGTACTGCCCAGAGACAAGGGTCAGCCTCCAGCCCCCTTGGCAGAGAGAAACTCAGACTCTCAATGGGTGGGTGCGGGGACCTGAACATCGTGACTTGAACATCTCACCGCACAGCTGAATAAAACATCTGTGGATATTATGCAAAATCCTTTTTTCTTCCTTACCCTGGACTATACTAGCAGCAATTCAACCTGCTACATCATTCCAGCTGCCTTTTTTTTTGCTCTTACTACTTCCCTTATGGTAAACAAACAGTATCAGAAGTCAAAATCTGATTTGTTCTGGGAAAAAACCTTATATGTACATAATAAACAATAATAATACAACTATTTCTTACAAATCCATAACCTATGACTCATACAGTTAATATGAAATAATCCCATATTTGAAGTTCACAAAACCGATATTTATAAAATTAATTAAGTAGAAATAAATAGGATGGTGTTTGTTAATACAATATTCAAAGCTACAAAGTGAAACTCTAACATTTCCTGTGGGTTTCTGTTCCTCTTCTCCCAGACTCAAGGAAAGACTGTATTCCACAGGTGTATTCTGGATGTGGAAAGAAAATCTTAGAAATGGTGACTTAAATAGTTCTAACATTTCTTAACAGTTTAATGCTGACTGCCTACCAGCTGCAATCCTTTGATTTCTGGCTCTCCATTCCTTTCATTCATTTTATTCCGAACAGCACAAGATAGTGTGCCACCATTTATAAGGCAACAGGGATAGGAGATTGGCAACGTTTCCTCAGTAACAAGATCACCACATAGTTCATATTTACTGAGATAGAGTCAAGTAACAAAATGCAGTTCAAGACTTGCCAGAAAAATAGCATCAAATTCAAAGATGCAGTTTTCAAAGCTCCCTAACCCTAACTTTAAAATATGGCGGTGCCCATGTAGTCACATCATGGGGGCAAAAATGGTGGCAGGTTTTTCCATCATGTGATAGGTGACAAATATGGCATTGCCTATGTAGTCACGTAGTCGGGGCAAATATTGCGGCTGTATGTCAGCGTCACGTGATTCTGGGCAAAGATGGCAGATTCTGGGATTGAGTCGATATTGCCAGTTCCTGGGGTTATTTGTGTGCCTCCCGTGCGTCCCCAGTGCCAGTGATTCTACTACCAGTGCTCCCACACCGGAAGGCGCCGCAGGAAATTGTTTTGAAAGCATGGGTTTCTGTCGGAATTGTGATCAGGCAGTTAGGAAGACGGCTAAATCTTGGTGTCTTTGTCGGGGCATTGGGGGCGGTGTGAGGGGCCGGGCGTGGGGGGTGGGGTGCCATGCTGACGCGATGACCGTGGGG
>NW_005055475.1:7948-9832 GCF_000277835.1 Geospiza fortis
AAGGAGAGGTGTCCAGGGTGGGATGGAGTGCAGTGGGGTTTGTGTGAGGGCTGGACTTGATGATGAGTGATAGCACTGGTGAAAGATTGCCTGTTTATCTAATTAAATAATGATCCAATTAAATCTTAGTTGTCTCATTTAACTGATACTGTAGATGGGAATACTGATGCAGTGGTTAATCAGCTTAAGTATGTCACTCCCATCTGGAGCAGTGCTTAGGGGCCCTATATACACTATGTATAAAAAAGAAGAAAAACTATATGTCTGGTGCACCAATAGAAAATTTCAGGCTCCCGGGGAGTAAATATTTTTCTTTAAATCATTATTTGAAGTTTTTATTTTTTTACTCCCTGGGAGCCTGACAGTTTGTACTGCTGCTTTTTTATTTTAATGCTGGAAAGGAAAAGAAAGTTAGAAATAAAGTTGGAGAGAGAAAAAGAAATAGAAATAAAGCTAGAGAGAAAAAGAGAAAAAGTTAGAGAGAGAAATAATATTAGAGAGAAAAGAAATAGAGTTAGGGTTAAAGAAAAAAATAGAGTGAAAAACGAAGTTAAAGCTAGAGAGAAAAAGAAATAAAGTATAAAGTATAAACTATAGAGAGAAATAGGGAAATGGAGGTAGAAAAACAGAAAAAGAAATAGAGTTAGAGCGAAACACATAAATAGAAGGAAATAGAGTTAGAGAAGCAAAGAGAGTTAAAAACACAGAAACAGAGTTAGAGAGACACAGAGACAGACAGAAATAAAATTAGAAATATAAAGTGAGGAATAGACTGAAAAGTAAAATGAGAAGCAAAGCAAGAAATACAGTGAAAAAAATTACTAAAGCACACAAAAGAAAAACAGCAGCCAAAAGAGAAGCAGGGTGAAGAGGGCAGGCGGTATTGTTATTAGGGTGGGTTGATCTTTATTGAATGAATGTTTTTATTTATGCTTCAGCAAAAAACATGGAAACAATGTATACAACTGCAAGCACAGATATAAATGCAAGTACAAATACAATCCATAATCACACTGGTACAAGTCCAATTTACATACAAAGCAATACATGGAAATACAGCAGCAAATGCAAATACAGAACAATACAGCGCAATACAAGCCAAATACATATTAACACAATATAACCATTTTTCTATTTCTGAAAAGTTCATTGCATTTTGTTTTATTGTTACATGAAACCCAAAACAAAAACAGCACACAGAAAACAACACTCATCCACCACGCACACCTCCTTCAGATTACACGCAAACTCACCATCACTCTCATCTCAACTGCTCTGTCACACCCCAGCCATCATGGCTCCTTGGGAACAAGGCTCCTGGGAGTCTCAAAAAAATCCTCCTACCTGATGAAAACCCCGGTCCTGGGACGGTCGTCACCTCGCAGACTGGCCGGGACCGGGGGAAAAAAAACCCTGCCGGGGGGGAAAAAAAACAAACCCTCGGCTGGGAATTTTTTATTCTAAATTTAAAAATGAGTTGAAAAACCTGAAAGGCAAAAGTCATACACACAAGGTTAGAACCAGTCAGTGCACATACTCACACAGGCAGACACAGACAGACACAAACTCTCACAGACCGTCACACACTATCACACGCAGTCACACAATCTTCAGCTTACACACTGACTGCAACCCTTACTTGAAACACTACACTGAAGAAGATGCTTTGACACATCTTCTGGCTGCTGGTCCTCTGTGGGAAAGACATTCTGTGCTGTCCCTGTGAGCTAACAAGCGCCTCCTGAAGATAAGGAGAAGCCCTATATCTCTCCTGAAGGAACCCCAAGGTCATCACCCTGGAGACCAGAGGAAGGAGAGAAAGTTGGGAGATATGGACTCTCGCTGGCTCACCGAGTAACGTGGCTCCCTGGTTGTCTACTGAGA
>NW_005055476.1:0-99 GCF_000277835.1 Geospiza fortis
GGCACTCTGGGGAGAGAAGGCAGACAGCGGCGGTCAGCGGCAGAAGGCTCCTGCCCAGCTGCCCCCGGCGCCCGCGGGGCCCGGGCCGCGCTGCGTGTG
>NW_005055476.1:5781-6067 GCF_000277835.1 Geospiza fortis
CGCGCGGAGCGGCGTGAGGGCCGCGCCGGGCCGCGCGGCGCCGGCCGCCAGAGCCGCCTTCTCGGGGCCGGAGACCAACCTGGAGAGACCTGCTGCCAGAAGAAGAGCTGCCCCAGCACGATGGCATGGTCGTCCTCGAAGGGGAGGCTCCCGCACACCATGACGTACAGCAGCATGCCCAAGGACCAGACGGTGGCCGCATGGCCGTGGTAGCAGCCAAGCCAGATCCACTCGGGCGGGCTGTAGGCGTGCATTCCTGGGGGACACGGGCGGCGCTGTCCAGGCG
>NW_005055476.1:7583-8401 GCF_000277835.1 Geospiza fortis
ACCGTCGCTGTCCCCGGCCTCGTGGGCTGCACTCTGCTCTTGGCGACGGCCGGGGCTGCAGCCCGAGGCTTCTTCGCCCAGGGGGGTGCCAGGGGCAGCTGCAAACCAAGCAGGGCTTTCTGAAGCCGTGCCATCAGAGGCACTGGAAAGAGCCAGCGGCTAGGCTGCTCCCAGGGGCCCTGGCCTGGCCTGGCCGCGCCCCTAAGAGCCCCGGGGGAGCCTCAGACAGCTCCTCAGGAGATCTCACCTGCTATTGGAGAGCCCTTCGTGGCAGGCGAGGGCTGCCTTGGCACAGCTTCCTGGGGATGGAGGAGCCTCCTTGGTGTCTCCAGGCTCGTCTCCACCACCAGGCTCGGGCTTTCGCCAGCTGGCACAAGCGGCACGGCGTCCTGGCAGCTGTGGGATGCCCGCTGCTGGCTCCAGGACGCTTGCTGCTCGGCCAGCTTCTCCTGAGAAGGCTCCCCTGGATCGGGCTGGGCTCCCGTTTGGACTTCTGGGCTTTCCCCGGCCACGTCAGGGGTCAGGGGTGCGCCCGCGGTGTTGAAGTCCGTGAGTCCAAGGGAGCTGGGAGACCTGTCCACGGGCTCTGCACCTTCTGCAGGCAGACAGGTCTCACTGAGCCTCTGCGAGGGATGGAGGCTGTCAGAGATAGCAGAGGCTCCTGGCAGGATGCAGGGTCTCTGACAGCCTGAGGCTCCTGCATGGATGGCTCTCCCCTGCTGTGCCATCCTTGCAGGCCTTGAGGCTCTCCCAGCGATGGAGAATCTTGCTGGGAGCAGCCTCTTGAGGGGATGGAGGCTTTGGGAGGGGCTGGACGG
>NW_005055476.1:8923-9814 GCF_000277835.1 Geospiza fortis
GGAGAGAGCCAGCGGCTAGGCTGCTCCCAGGGGCCCTGGCCTGGCCTGGCCGCGCCCCTAAGAGCCCCGGGGGAGCCTCAGACAGCTCCTCAGGAGATCTCACCTGCTACTGGAGAGCCCTTCGTGGCAATCGAGGGCTGCCTTGGCACAGCTTCCTGGGGATGGAGGAGCCTCCTTGGTGTCTCCAGGCTCGTCTCCACCACCAGGCTCGGGCTGTCGCCAGCTGGCACAAGCGGCACGGCGTCCTGGCAGCTGTGGGATGCCCGCTGCTGGCTCCAGGACGCTTGCTGCTCGGCCAGCTTCTCCTGAGAAGGCTCCCCTGGATCGGGCTGGGCTCCCGTTTGGACTTCTGGGCTTTCCCCGGCCACGTCAGGGGTCAGGGGTGCGCCCGCGGTGTTGAAGTCCGTGAGTCCAAGGGAGCTGGGAGACCTGTCCACGGGCTCTGCACCTTCTGCAGGCTGACAGGTCTCACTGAGCCTCTGCGAGGGATGGAGGCTGTCAGAGATAGCAGAGGCTCCTGGCAGGATGCAGGGTCTCTGACAGCCTGAGGCTCCTGCATGGATGGCTCTCCCCTGCTGTGCCATCCTTGCAGGCCTTGAGGCTCTCCCAGCGATGGAGAATCTTGCTGGGAGCAGCCTCTTGAGGGGATGGAGGCTTTGGGAGGAGCTGGACGGGCCACAGCAGGGCAGGTGGCCTCGCTTCACCAGCTCCTCCAGCTGTTTCCACAGCGCCTGCCACATCCCCGAGTAGAGCGGCGCACGTGTCCCCTTGGCATCCCAGAGCAGGCGCATCAGCTGCTGCAGCTCCCGGGCCACTGCCACGCAGGGGCCGCAGCTGCAGGGCCTGCCCAGGGGCCTGGCGGGAGCACGTGGCCGCTTGCGCAGAGTGGCC
>NW_005055477.1:0-4981 GCF_000277835.1 Geospiza fortis
AGGTCCACGGATCCCATCCCAAACCATCCTGGAATTCCTGTTTGGAATCCCTCAGCACATTCCAGGAGAGGCTCTGCCCCTCCTGCTCTGGCATTGGAATTTTTCCTGCTGGGATTTTCCAAAGGTTTTCCAGCCTCTGGCATTCCCTGATCCCCACCAGGATCGTTCCTGGCCGGGCCCGTCCTGCTTTTCCATCAGGAAACGGCAAATCCGTGCTCCCGGGATTCAGGGAAGGGATTCAGGGAAGGGATTTAGGGAAGGGATTTTAGGGAAGGGATTAATGGAAGGGATTTAGGGAATGGATTTAGGAAAGGGATTCAGGGGAGGGATTTAGGGAAGGAAAGGGATTTTAGGGAGGGGATCTGGGGAAGGGATTTAAGAAGGGATTTAGGGAATGGATTTAGGGAAGGGATTTTAGGGAAAGGATTTATGAAAGGGATTTAGGGAAGGAAAGGGATTCAGGGAAGGAAAGGGATTTAGGAAGGGATTTAGGGAATGGAGCAATGGAAGGAATTTAGGGAATGGATTTAGGAAAGGGATTTAGGGAAGGGATTTTGGGAAACAATTGAGGGAAGGGATTTAGAGAATGGATCTAGGGAAGGGATTTTAGGGAAGGGATTTAGGGAAGGAAAGGAATTCAGGGAAAGAAAGGGATTCAGGGAAGGGATTTAGGGAAGGGATTTTAGGGAAAGGATTTATGAAAGGGATTTAGGGAAGGAAAGGGATTCAGGGAAGGAAAGGGATTTAGGAAGGGATTTAGGGAATGGAGCAATGGAAGGAATTTAGGGAATGGATTTAGGAAAGGGATTTAGGGAAGGGATTTTGGGAAACAATTGAGGGAAGGGATTTAGAGAATGGATTTAGGGAAGGGATTTGAGGGAAGAGATTTAGGGAAGGAAAGGAATTCAGGGAAAGAAAGGGATTCAGGGAAGGGATTTAGGGAAGGGATTTTAGGGAAGGGATCTGGGGAAGGGATTTAGGGAAGGAATTTAGGGAATGGATTTAGGGAAGGGATTTTAGGGAAAGGATTTATGAAAGGGATTTAGGGAAGGAAAGGGATTTTAGGGAGGGGATCTGGGGAAGGGATTTAAGAAGGGATTTAGGGAATGGATTTAGGGAAGGGATTTTAGGGAAAGGATTCATGGAAGGGATTTAGGGAAGGGATTTTAGGAAGGGATTTAGGGAAGGGATTTTAGGAAGGGATTTAGGGAAGGGATTTTAGGAAGGGATTTAGGGAAGGAAAGGAATTCGGAGAAAGAAAGGGATTCAGGGAAGGGATTTAGAGAATGGATTTAGGGAAGGGATTTTAAGGAGAGGATCTAGGGAAGGGATTTAGGGAAGGGATTCAGGGCATGGAATCAGGAAAGAGATTCAGGGAAGGGATTCAGGGAATGGGTTTAGGGAAAGGATTTAGGGAAGGGATTCAGGGAAGGGATTTAGAGAATGGATTTAGGGAAGGGATTTTAAGGAGAGGATCTAGGGAAGGGATTTAGGGAAGGGATTCAGGGCATGGAATCAGGAAAGAGATTCAGGGAAGGGATTCAGGGAATGGGTTTAGGGAAAGGATTTAGGGAAGGGATTCAGGGAAGGGATTTAGAGAATGGATTTAGGGAAGGGATTTTAAGGAGAGGATCTAGGGAAGGGATTTAGGGAAGGGATTCAGGGCATGGAATCAGGAAAGAGATTCAGGGAAGGGATTCAGGGAATGGGTTTAGGGAAAGGATTTAGGGAAGGGATTCAGGGAAGCAATTAATGGAAGGGATTTAGGGAATGAATTTAGGAAAGGATTTTAGGGAAGGGATTCAAAGAATGGATTATAGGAAAGGGTTTTAGGGAAGGGATTTAGGGAAAAGATTTAGGGAAGGGATTTAGGGAAGGGATTCAGGGAAGCAATTAATGGAAGGGATTTAGGGAATGAATTTAGGAAAGGATTTTAGGGAAGGGATTCAAAGAATGGATTATAGGAAAGGGTTTTAGGGAAGGGATTTAGGGAAAAGATTTAGGGAAGGGATTTAGGGAAGGGATTCAGGGAAGCAATTAATGGAAGGGATTTAGGGAATGAATTTAGGAAAGGATTTTAGGGAAGGGATTCAAAGAATGGATTATAGGAAAGGGTTTTAGGGAAGGGATTTAGGGAAAAGATTTAGGGAAGGGATTTAGGGAAGGGATTCAGGGAAGGGATTTAGAGAAGGAATTTTGGGAAGGGAAGGGATTGAGAGAAGGGATTTAGGGAAGGAATTTCATGGAAATGATTTAGGGAAGGGATTTAGGGAAGGAAATCGATTTAGGGAAGGGATTCAAGGATGAGATTCAGGGAATGGATTTAGGAAAGCGTTTTAGGGAAGGGATCTAGGGAATGGAATCGGGAAAGGGATTTAGGGAAGGGATTCATGGAAGGGGTTTAGGGAAGGAAAGGAATTTTAGGGAAGGGATTTAGGAAAGGGATTTTGGGAAGGGATTCAGGGAAGAGATTCAGGGAAGAGATTTAGGGAAGGAAAGGGATTTAGGGAAGGGATTCAGGGAAGCAATTAATGGAAGGGATTTAGGGAATGAATTTAGGAAAGGATTTTAGGGAAGGGATTCAAAGAATGGATTATAGGAAAGGGTTTTAGGGAAGGGATTTAGGGAAAAGATTTAGGGAAGGGATTTAGGGAAGGGATTCAGGGAAGGGATTCAGGGGAGAGATTTAGGGGAGAGATTTAGGGAAGGGATTCAGGGAGAGGATTTAGGAAAGGAAAGGGATTTGGGGAAGGGATTTAGGGAAGGAAAGGAATTCAGGGAGGGAACGGGATTCAGGGAAGGGATTCAGGGAAGGAAAGGGATTTTAGGGAGGGGATTCAGGCAAGGGAAGGATTTTAGGGAGGGGATTTAGGGAAGGAAAGGGATTTAGGGAAGGGATTCGGGGAAGGGATTTTGGGAAAGGATTTTTGGGAAGGGATTCAGGGAAGGAAAGGTATTTTAGGGAAGGGATTTAGGAAGGGAAGCGATTTAGGAAGGGATTCAGGGAATGGAACAAGGGAAGGAATTTAGGGAAGGAATTCATGGAAGGGATTCATGGAAGGGATTTAGGGAAGGGATTTTAGGGAGGGGATTTAGGGAAGGAAAGGAATTCAGAGAAGAGATTTAGGGATGGGATTTAGGAAAGGGATTCATGGAAGGGATTTAGGGAAGGAAAGGATTTCAGGAAAAGAAAGGGATTCAGGGAAGGGGTTTAGAGAAGGAAAGGGATTTTAGGGAAGGGATTTCAGGGAGGAGATCTAGGGAAGGGATTTAGGGAAGGGATTCGTGGAAGGGATTCCGAGAAGAAATTTAGGGAAGAGATTTAGGGAAGGGATTTAGGGAAGGGATTTAGGGAAGGAAAGGCATTTTAGGGAAGGGATTCAGGGAAGGGAAGAACCCCAGGTCTGGAGCAATCCCAGCCCTGTCCCAGCTCCCTGATTCCCAGCCTTCCCGCAGGTTGGAGAAGCTGGAGGCGGATGCCAGGCACGGCACGGAGAAGTTGGAGGAGATCAACTCCAAGTGGGCCCTGGTGGGGGACGTGAAGATCCCGCAGGAGCTGTGGGAGCTGCTGGAGCAGCAGCGGGAGGAGTGCGAGCAGCTCCTGGCGGGGAAGAACCGGCTCATCCGGGAGCTCCAGGAGGTATTTTGGGAATTCTCGGAGCTGCTGCCAGGGCTGGAGGGCCTCGGGTGTGGATCCAGGCTGGGAGAGCTGGGAATGTGCAGCTGGATCAGGGGAGGATCCAGGGAATCCCTCCAGGGGCTCCAGGAGAGCTGGGATTTGGGATTTGGGATGGAGGGGCAGGAGGCAGGGAATGGCTTCCAGTGGGAAAGGGGAGCTTGGGATGGTGGGATCTTGGGAAGGGATTCCTGGCTGGGCTGGGATTCCCAGAGAATCCCTGGGAGCATCCAAGGGTGGATTTGGATCACCCTGGGATGGTGGGAAGTGTCCCTGGGATCATGGAATTGAAGGTCCATGGATCCCGTCCCAAACCATTCCGGGATTCTGGGATCAGGGACACTCAGGATCCATCCCGAGGGATTTTTATGGAATTTGGGGATGGAAAAGGGAAGGGAGACCCTTCCTGGAGTCCACAATTCCCAGTGAAGCCCCTGGATCCTGAAATTCCTTCTCAAGGAGGAATCGGGATGGGGCTGGATCCAGTGCCAGGCTGGGAGAGCTGGGAATGTGCAGCTGGATCAGGGGAGGATCCAGGGAATCCTTGGAGCCTTTTCCAGAGGGAAAGGAGAGCTGGGATCTGGGATTTGGGCAAGGGCTGGAGGGGCAGGAGGCAGGGAATGGCTTCCCGTGGGAAAGGGGAGCTTGGGATGGTGGGATCTTGGGAAGGGATTCCCAGAGTATCCCTGGCAGCGTCCCAGGAAAGGTTGGATCACCCTGTGATCAGGATTGGACGATTCTTAAGTTCCCTTCCCACCCAATCCGTGATCATTCCATGTCCTGCCCTTTCCCTGAGGGTTCCCTGAGGATCCCCACTAATCCCAGGCTCCTTTTCCCTGGTTTTCCCTGGTTTTTCCAGGAGCTGAAGGCCAGGGACGCGCAGTACGAGCAGACCCTGAGGGAGCAGGCGGCGGCCACCCAGGTGCTCCTGGAGAGGATGGAAGAGCAAACCAGGAACATGCTCAGATCCTACCGGCACCACCTCCGGCGCATCGAGGTACCCAAACCCCGGGGAAAACGGGAAAAACGGGAAAAGTGCTTTGTTTTCCGTATTTTGGGGAAAATTAATCTACAAACACCAGAGGTTTATGTCCAAAAAGGAGAGAGGAGTCTCCTTTTTGCTTTATTCTTTTATATATTTCATATATTTGCTTAATATATATATATTCTTTTATATATTTTCTATATTTGCTATATATAGATATAAATTCTTTTATATATTTTATATATTTTATATATTTTATATATAATATTAAATATATATAATATTAAATATTTTATATAATTACTTTATATATATAAATT
>NW_005055477.1:5947-8094 GCF_000277835.1 Geospiza fortis
TTTCCTTCCCTTTTTATCCCAATTTCCTTCCCTTTTTATCCCAATTTCCTTCCCTTTTTATCCCAATTTCCTTCCCTTTTTATCCCAATTTCCTTCCCTTTTTATCCCAATTTCCCAGCTACATTTCCCTTCTCTCTTTCCCCATTTCTGAGGTGCTTGAGAGGTTCAGACTTCCCAAAATTCCTGATCCCAAAGATTTCCCTCTAATGTTTAACTCTCCCTTTTAACTTTTAATTTTTACTGAATTTAGGGGTTTTTCCCATTTCTGAGGCACTTGAGAAGTCCAGACGTCCCAAAACTCCTATTTTCCCTCTAATGTTTAACTCTCCCTTTGAATTTTTAATTTTTACTGAATTTAGGATTTTTTTCCCATTTCTGAGGTACTTAAGAGGTTCAGACTTCCCAAAACTCCTGAGATTTTCCCTCTATTGTACAATACTCCCTTTTAATTTTTAATTCTTGTGAAATTTAGGATTTTTTCCCCATTTCTGAGGCACTTGAGAGGTTCAGACTTCCCAAAACTCCTGATCTCAAAGATTTGCTCTAATGTACAACCCTCCCTTTTAATTTTTAATTTTTATGGAATTTAGGGGTTTTCCCCATTGTTTCTTTCATCTTTCAATGTCCAGTTTCATTTACCAGCAAACCCCAGAGTTTATTTGTAAAAGCAAATCTCATTTTCCCATCCATCCATCCATCCATCCCTCCATCCCTCCATCCCTCCATCCCTCCATCCCTCCATCCCTCCATCCCTCCATCCCTCCATCCCTCCATCCCTCCATCCCTCCATCCCTCCATCCCTCCATCCCTCCATCCCTCCATCCCTCCATCCCTCCATCCCTCCATCCCTCCATCCCTCCATCCCTCCATCCCTCCATCCCTCCATCCCTCCATCCCTCCATCCCTCCATCCCTCCATCCCTCCATCCATCCATCCGTGGGATCTTTCCCATTTTTTCTCTTATCTCCCCTTGCTGGTTTTATCTCCCAGCAGACCCAGAGCTGGTTTGGGAAGGCAAATCACTCTTCTCAGGAGCTTTTGGGTAAAAAAGCTCGGAGTTGTGGCTGAAATTTGGGCGGGTGAGGTTGTTGGAATCCGGAGTTGGGAATGCGTCGCTGCCCGGCTGTTCCCGTTCCCTGGGATCCCAGTGTGGAATTCCCGATTTTTCCGCAGAAAACCTTCGAGGAGGAGCGGCGGGAGATGCTGGCGAGCAACCGGGAGAGGTGGAACGAGGCCATGCGGGCCCACAACGAGCAGGAGGTGAATCCCGTGGGAGATTTGGGAATCGCTGAGGGTGGGAAAGTTCCCTCTGGGATCGCTGAGTCCAACCATTCCCATTCCCCCAAAATTCCCAAATCCACGTGGATTTCAATCCCGTCGGGAATGGGGACTCCACCCTGCCCTGGGCAGCTCTTCCAGGGCTGGAAAACCCATTCCAGGTGGGAATTGTTCCCGATTTCCCGCTTATCCTGTGGGAGTGGAGGCAGATCCCACCTGGATCCGACTTTTCCAGGAATTCCCGAGTGGGAAAGTTCCCTTTGGAATCACCATGTCCAACCATTCCCAGCCCCAAAATTCCCAAATCCACGTGGATTTCAATCCCGTCGGGAATCAATCCTGTCGGGAATGGGGACTCCACCCTGCCCTGGGCAGCTCTTCCAGGGCTGGAAAACCCATTCCAGGTGGGAATTGTTCCCAATTTCCCGCTTATCCTGTGGGAGTGGAGGCAGATCCCACCTGGATCCGACTTTTCCGGGAATTCCCGAGTGGGAAAGTTCCCTTTGGAATCACCATGTCCAACCATTCCCAGCCCCAAAATTCCCAAATCCACGTGGATTTCAATCCCGTCGGGAATGGGGACTCCACCCTGCCCTGGGCAGCTCTTCCAGGGCTGGAAAACCCATTCCAGGTGGGAATTGTTCCCAAAATCCAACTTGAACTTCCCTGGGACAATTTGGGAGAAATCCCAATTCCGCCTGTCAGGGAATTCCAGATCCGTGTCCCCAAGCACCACCTCCACAGGGATTTGGAATTCCTCGGGAATGGGGAAGGAATTGTTCCCAAAATCCAACCTGAACTTATTCTGGAACAATCTGGGAGAAATCCCAATTCCACCTGCCCGGGAATTCCAGATCCGTGTCCCCAAG
>NW_005055477.1:9294-9783 GCF_000277835.1 Geospiza fortis
AGGTTGGATGGGTTTGGTTGTGGTGGGATGAGGTTGGATGAGATACAGTGAGGTTGGAGGAGGTGGGATGTGGTGGGATGAAGTTGGATGATGAGGCTGGATGAGGGTGGATGAGGTTGGATGGGGTGGGATGGGGTTGGATGAGATACAATGAGGTTGGAGGAGGTTGGCTGGGGTTGGATGTGGTGGGAGGAGGTGGGATGTGGTGGGATGAGGCTCTCCTCGTCCCCACAGCTGGAATTCCTGCGGAAGCAGATGGACAAGGCGCTGGATTTCGAGCAGCAGCTGAACGAGCTGCAGGATGAGAGCGTGGAGATCCACGACAGCCTGAAATCCCAGCTGGAGCAGGACGTGGAGGTACCGGGAAAGGCCCCGGATCGGGGAATCACCACCGGGAATCCTGGAATGGTTTGGGTGGGAAGGGACCTCAAATCCCATCCCATTCCAGCCCCGACACCTCCACAATCCCAGGCTGCTCCAACCTTTCCT
>NW_005055478.1:0-6549 GCF_000277835.1 Geospiza fortis
TCATATTGAGAGCTCCGAGTCTTCCCTTCGTTGCAACAAGGAGGAGTTGTGCTTCAGTGCTGATTACCTCTGAGGCGACCTGGACTCCTTCATAGACTGCTAAAATTTCCTTCTCTGTTGGAGTATAGGTGGCTTCAGACCCTTTGTAATCTTGACTCTAAAATCTTAGTGGCTGACCTTGAGTATGACCAGGCACCTTCTGCCAAAGGCTCCAGGACAGACCATGGCTCCCAGCAGCACAGTAGAGCACGTTCTTCACATCTGGTTCCATCCTGACTGGGCCAAGGGCTACCGCATGAGTGATCTGCTTGATCTGGGCAAAGGTTTGCTGCTGTTCAGGGCCCCACTGAAAAGTGTTCTTGTGGGTGACCAAGTAGAGAGGGCCCACAATCTGGCTGTACTCAGGAATATACATTCTCTAAAAGCCTATGGTGCCTAGGAAGGCTTGTGTTTCCTTCTTCTTGGTCGGTGGAGACATGGCTGTGATCTTGTTGATGACATTGTGGGAATCTGACACTGTCCATCTTGCCACTTCACTCCCAGGAACTGGATCTCTTGAGCAGGTCCCTTAACTTTGCTCTTCTTGATGACAAAACCAGCTTTCAGGAGAATCTAGATGATTTTCTCTCCTTTCTCAAACACTTCTGCCATGTTCCCCCACACAATATCATCGATGTACTGCAGATGTTTTGGAGCCTCACCCTTTTTCTAGTGCAGTCTGGATCAGTCCATGGCAAATGGTAGGACTGTGCTTCCACCCCTGGGGCAATCGGGTGGCATGTGGGAATGGTAGCCATATTGCCTTTGTCTGGGGAAGCCATACAGATGCCAGGAGAAAAATGCATTGGCAATGTCAATAGTGGCATACCACTTTGCTGCCTTGGACTCCAGCTCGTACTGGAGTTCCAGCATATCCAGCACAGCAGCGCTCAGTGGTGGAGTCACTTCATTCAAGGCATGATAGTCCACAGTCAATGTCCATTCTCCTTCAGATTTATGCACGGGCCAAATGGGGTTGTTGAAGGGTGAGTGGGTTTTGCTGACCGCCCCTTGGCTCTCCAGCTCTCGGATCATGTGGATGGGAATCACAGGATCTCGAGTTGTTCTGTATTGTCAGTGGTGCACTGTCGAGGTGGCAATTGGTACTTGTTGTTCTTCCACCCTCAGAAGTCCTACGGCAGATGGGTTCTCTGATAGTCCAGGCAAGGTGTTCAGCTGCTTGACACCCTCTGTCTCCACAACTGCTATTCCAAATGCCCATGTGAGTCCCTTTGGGTCTTTGAAATACCTGCTTCGGAGGAAATCTATGCCCAAAATGCATGGGGCCTCTGGGTCAGTCACAATAGGGTGTTTCTTCCACTCATTTCCAGTCAGGCTCACCTCAGCTTCCACCAAAGTGAAATCCTGTGATCCCCTTGTGATGCCAGGAATAGAAAAAGATTCTGCCCCCACGTCTCGATGGGATTAATGCGCACTGCGCACCAGTGTCAACCAAGGCCTCGTATTTTTGTGGTTCCGATGTGCCAGGCCAATGAATCCACACAGACCAGAAAACACGATTTTCCCTAGCCTCTACCTGACTAGAGGCAGGGCTCCTCTAAGCTTGGTTATCCTTCTTTCCCTGGGCATATGTCTTGGAGGTTCTTTCAAGAGGATTAGACATATCATCATCATACCTGGCAGTTCGGCTATGGGCTACTGGAGCTGCTTCCTTGGTGGAACTTCCTCTCTGAGTCGTGCTGTCTTTCAATTCAAGCACCCATTGTGCCAGAGCATTAGGTTTTCCATCCCATCTCCTCATGTTTCGTCCACAATCATGCAGGAAGAACCACAGCTCAGCTTGTGGGGTGTACCTTCTCTCCCTATCTGGGGGGTGTCTGCCTTTGGTACCAGAACTTCTGATCTACATTGCTGAGATTTGGAGAAGGTCCTCTTTAATCTCCTCCCTGGGTTTCTTATGATTCTCCTCTATCTTGTCCTCTAATTTCTGCAGATGTGTTTCCAAAGCTGTGATTCTGGCATGTGTTGGGTCATGCACAGCATCTGCATATGCTCGGAGCTTCTTCGCTGTATCAAGCATGATCTCCTCCCTGTCATCCTGCTTCATCATTGCTAAAGCAGAAGCGTGTTCTTGTGGCCCAAGTCGTACAAGTTTTCACCACATCACGGACATGGTACCAAGTCTGGATTTATAGTGTTTAGGTCATTTGAGAAGACAATCTCTGCTACTGCCATTTCTCTCAAGCCTTGAATTCTTTGTTCTATGGTCTTCCACTGGGTTTGCTGCATATAGAGATCATCTTCACACAGATATCTTTGTGCCACATTTCCCAGGACCTGTGCCCAGAGATTGTGAGGGTTAGCCCCCCTCATCATTCCTTGGTCGACAACAGGATCATGTGACAGGAATCCCAAATGCTTTGCTTCAGTACAGTCCAGAATTGTAGCCTCGCCTGATGGACTAACCAACTAATTATAGATTTATCAGGTCATCCAGTGTAATCCTTTCTTAGGTCACAAAGGTCCTTCAGGGAAAAGGACTCAATAGTGACTTCTGATTTTGTGTCAGTAATTGGCATTGAGGGTCCTTCCCCCGGATCATCATCATTGTCCACTGGTCAATCGGTTTTGGCTGTGTGTTTTCTGCCTCTCGTGGTAGAAGCGATAGCCATTGGTTGAGGTTCACTGTCTGGTTTAGCTACGGGCTTGGGTTACTGCCTGATTTAGCTACAACCTGAGTAGCTGGGGTGTTGGCTGCAGCCTGAGTGACTGGGGTAGCTGCTGATTGATCTCCCTGCCCCCCTGCCTCTATCTTCTGCCCTACAATATCTAGCAGCGTGTGATAAGCATAGACCAGGGCCCAGCTTATTGCAATGATTTTTTTTCTCCTTAGAGTCAACATGGCAGTTCTCTTCCAGGTATTTTCCCACCTCGTCTGGGTTCTGAATTTGTTGATGTGAAAAGTCCTAGGCTGGGAGATCAGAAAATTCCTTCAGGGTTCGACCCATTCTCTCCCATTCTCCACACCACTCAGGATTTTCCACACCTGGGTTTACTTCTGGGTCAGGGGTCTCATCAGCTCCTCTGGACATCTCAGCCCTCATTCTAGACAAGCTGCAGACTATGTAAAAGAAGCTTACCAGATTAAATACCAGAATGGGGATACAATAATCATAAAGTCACCCCAGGACAGTGTTGTTACAATCACAACCAGCAGGGGGCGCTATTGGCTCATGCTGAGGCAGATATGCTGCAGTGACTGACCTGGGGCTGCAGGGGTGCAACGATGCAAGATCCGGACCTCCCTGGTGGTGATGGCGGGTCATATGAGAGAGAAAAGGGGTTGACTCTCGCAGCCCCCCACAGGAGTGGTGATCGGTCTTCAGCACCGCTAACAGCAGCTGGTACATGCTGGGAAGGGAGGAAGGGTTTTATCAATGTCTCACTACTGTGCAGAGAACAGGTCCAATGGGCAGCCCTCCAGGTGGTGGCTCTAGGGAAGGAGGGGGGAAGGGATGACGCCCCCAGTCACCCAGATGGACTGCGTTGGTCTCTCAGTGCTACTCTCTTGTGAGCAATGGGTCCAGAAGCCGGCAGCAGGCAGGACTCCACCGCAGTGTTGAAAAAAAATCCCTGTGCATGAGAGGTCCAAGGCGAAGAAGCCCCACACTAGCGGTCTTTGTTCCCGACCAGGCCTGGCAAAGGCTGCCCTACCCCCAGCTACCCCCAGCTAAGAAACTGCTGAAACCACCTTGCTTCCCCTCAGGCATCACTCCCAAACTTTTGTTTCTCTGGCTGGGCCATTTACCGTGGTATGCGGGAGTGGCCATTTCTTTTGTTTCCTAATTACCTCTATTTGTGTTCCTGGCAACTAAAAAACACCTAACCCCAAACAAATAACTGTCTTCCTGAACTGCCCCTCTAACCCTGACAGAACCCTTTTTTGCTTCACATAAAGACTATCATGTTTTAAAGCATCTCTACACTTATTCATTCCTCACAATTTTTCTCAGTCCACCAAATATTTATTTTCTTCCTATTTTATTGTCCCTTTAATGGTTTTTGTGAAAAACACATTCCCTCTCCTGTAAAAATTTTTAAAGTTTAATAAAGGGCAGTAGGAGACAAGGACCATAGAACAAAGGTTATTATGGCCGGGTGCATCTTGGCACTCAGCTAAGACCACACTGTTGTCTTTGGGGATACCGCTTAAATACCTTTTCCATTACATCAGCCTGTTGCATATTCATAGACCCTTATGCATAACCATAAACTAGTTTACATATTCCAGGAACTGTTTTACATGGTCCCTCCTTGGGTCTGCCTTTTTAGAGCATGCGTGTTTCTTGGCTGTGGTTTTGGCTCCTTCTCTTTCTCATTTCCAGTTTGGGCCTTGGTCCATACTTTGTTCAGATGGTGAGTGCTGATAGTTGGCATATCTGTAGCAGGTGTCCTCATCCTATGTTCATTGGATGTTATCCCATCCAAGCAGGCATTTTAACACAAGCATGGTTATTTCACTATTATGTCTAAACTTAATTAACAACAGAAATAAAAACTATATCTTTATAACAAAGTTACTTTAACATCACACATATAAAATCCATTTTAATATTTGCAAAGCCAATATAATATGTATCTATAACAGTTTTTAACTTTAAAGGAGTTTTATTTCCACTTTCTGAACACTGTTGGTTGAGTAGAATATTTCATAGAGTCATAAAACAGCCCAGGTTGGAAGGAATCTTGCAAGATCATCTCATCCAACCTGATGTGGGAAAGGGGATCTAGATGAGATTATGTAATGTCCTGTCCAGTCCAATCACATCTTGAAAACCTCCAGTGATGGAAGACTGCCACATCCATAGGGAGGTTGTTTCAGTGAGTGATTGTTCTCAGTGTAAAAAATTTCTTTCCAAAATTGAGATGAAACTTCTCCTGGTACAACTTGAACTTGTCCCTTGTGTTCTCCACGCAGCTCCTTGTGAAGACACAGCCTCTGTCCTCTTTGTGGGTGCCCTTTAAGTACTGGAACATTGTGATGCGGTCCCTTCTGAGCCTTCTCCAGGGGGAAAAGACCTAACTACTTAAATCTTTCTTCAAAGGCAGGTTTTCCAGCCATTTGATCATCATCATTGCCTTCCTTTGGACCTATTCCTGTCTTTCCACATCTTTTTTGCTGGCTTTTCCCAATCACCTGTTCCATTTGTATTGTAATAGTTTCCAGGAGGACTTGTTCCACTACTTTCCCAGGCACTGAAGTAAGAAAATGGGCCTGTAAATAACTTGGTCCTCCTTTGGACCTTATTTTTAAAGGAGTAAGAAGTACTGAAATGGAACCTATTGCATTTGGAGTCTTGAATCACAGAATCATTGTAGTAGGGCATCTCGTCCCCCCACAAGAGTTTATCTGTTGCTTGTTAACCGGTCAGATAACTCCAAGAGGACAAGCTCTCTTGTAGTGAGATACTCTGGCGCCATGGGGTTAACAGTGGTCTGGCATGTCCCAATTGCCAATAAACATCTTACTGCGGAAGTGAGATCTGTTAAGATAGTTGGATTTCTAACTGACAGATACTCATTTTACAAACTATAAAACCCACAACAAACTTCCACAAAGCAGAAAGTTTCTATACATTTTCCTGGAAATGTGTGGACTTTCTCCCGTAAGTAGGGACACCTGCTCTGCGGTTACTCCCCTGGAGGTTAAGTGAAAGGAATCTATTCACATTATTGTCATTTTGGTGGTAAGTTACATTTGACTCCTAATCAAGATTATTTATTTTGCAAGCTTTAGTATAGGTACTGTAGCAGGCCCAGAGCCTGCAAGACTTCCCTGGCGGCCAGAAGCCTAAGATAGGAAATGCCAAGTCATGGTGACTGGAATCTTAGAAGCCCCTTTCTTCTGCCTTCGGACCCCTTCCTTATCTCTCTGTAAGACTATAGGTCACTTTCCTTTAACCCTTACTATTGGACAATTCCTAAAACCCCTGAATCCTATATAAACAGCTGCTTTTGCCCAGCTCGGGCAGAAGAGCTGTCACTGGGAACCTTTGCAGAAGAATCAATAAAGACACTCCTGCGGAACCCCACACAGCCTTCTCCTCTCTCTCTCTGTGTCTGCCTGCCTAGGCGCCTAGCAAGCTGAGAGCTGAAATCACTGAGCTGATAATCCCTAAAGAGTTGATATCGCTTTAGCTTGCTAAGGTGGCCTGCGGCTAAGAACTGCTTGGGAGTTCGGACAGTCTGTTCTGAGCAGGTCAGAGCTATCCGGACCCCATTGCAGCCTGCTAGGGACACCCCGAACCCCAGAAAAGGCCGCATTACTTGGCGCACCGAACTGAATACAACTCTGGAGCAGCATTTCTTCTTGAAATCGTTACTGCCTTTGGATCGCTAAGACCCCCGAAGAAAAGCCTTATGTTATAGCAGGACTCTTCTGCAGGGGTGTCAACCGACCCTCAGAGCTGACATCTGGACGAGTGTTCGAGGAGACTGACACAGGCAAGACCACCTCCAGCAGACCCTTGACCCACACCCGGCTGAAGA
>NW_005055478.1:7942-9779 GCF_000277835.1 Geospiza fortis
TTATCCCTACCCCCATCCCTTCCTGCCTGCCTGCCATAGCAGGAAGTCTTCCTGCATGCTGGCACATCACAGCCCCAGCACACCACACTGTACCCACGTCAGCCTATGCTGACCCCACCGCCTCCACTTCCCCGCTTCTCCCTTATCCCCACCACCAGGCTTTCCAGCCACACATCCACCCTCAATGTCACCTGAATGGAACCTCAGAGACCCCCCACAGAACCACCCCACTTCCCCACGCATCCAATTCTGTGCATGCTGTGCCACTCGTGGTGCTGCTATTCCAGTTCCACTGCTGCCTCCCTCTGGCCAAGCTCTGCCATGTGCTTCCTCACATTCCCTTCAGCCCCCTAAACCCCTGCCAAATCTCGCTCCAACACGCCGTAAAAGCATAGGGCACTGCCTGCTCTATCTCACTCCTCTGAAGACAGCAGTGACAGTGACTCTCATTCTGATACAGAGGACATTGATCCATGAGCTCTAATTAAGATAGAAGCAACCAAGGCGGGAGACTGGTGGATGGCACAAAAAATTAATGCCTTCCCAGTAGATCATAAAAAGGGAAAAAGAGGTGGGGCCACTACTAGAAAGACGAAGGAGCCTAACTCAAATAAGGAACGTATACAACTAAGAAATATAGCCAAAGAACATGGTAGAAGTTCACATATTTTAGAAATTTCCTAGAAGCTATGTTCTCAGCACATGTTTTAGTACCCCACGATATTAAAAATATTGCCCACTGCTTTCTTTCCCCAGCAGAATATATGTTATGGGAAAGGCATTGGAAAAGACAATTAAAAACATTATCAGACTCATATTCTACAAATGCGGATAGGCCAGATTTTACGGTCGAACAGCTGGCTGGGGAAGGGATTTACAGAAACCCTCTGACCAAGCTGACACCTTACCTAAGAAAGCATTACAAGGTGTGGCACTTGCAGCAAAAACCTCCTTACTTCTTACCCGAGATGACTCTATCCCTACCCTACACTTTTCTAATATTAAACAAGGAGTAAATGAAAGCTTTAACAAATTTGCGGACAGAATTAGAGATGCTCTGGAAAAACAGATAGAGAGCACAGAGGCAAGAAAAGAAAGAACTGTGGTGTAAGCTTGCCATGAGTAACTCAAACAATGCAAAACAATTCTGAGGGCCCTACCCTTGGATACAGAACCTACCACAGAGCAAACGCTGGAATGCTGTACACGTCACTCGTCCACTGAAAATACAGTGGCCCAAGCAGTTGCTAAGGGTATTGCTGAAGGAGTTTCTGGTGCATATGCAGTAATGGCTTCGAAAGACCAGGGCCGCTGCTTTCACTGCGATATTTTGGACATTTTACAAGGAACTGTCCAGACAGGTCACCTACCTGAAACCCCCGTAACATCTATCAAAGACCCCAGAGTCAGCAGTACTGCCAACTGCATTCGGGAAATGCTTCGTGGAGCGCGCTGGAGCCCCGCGCTACGACAACAAATCAAAACCCGTCCAGATGCAGCCACGCACCATCCCAGGAGATTCTGGACCACAAGAAGAGGATTTAACACACGGGGCAATACAGATGGGAACCCACTGCCAGCTGGTAACTGCTCTGTCCATTGACTTTAATAATGAGAATGTTTATCCTGTTCCCACAGGCAAATATGGGCCAAAAGGTGGTCCTTCGGACATCTTAATTATAGGTGACACTCTCCATAGCCCAAAGGAAAACTTTGTTGCTCCAGAAATACAAACAGTGCACCCGGGACAAGAGATTCTTGTCCAGGTGTACTGCATGGACTTACCATTTTTCCATTCAAGGGGAACTTTGATCGCACAAGCCTTTCTACTCCCAAA
>NW_005055479.1:0-1638 GCF_000277835.1 Geospiza fortis
ATCCGGGGGGTTCGGAGCCCTCGTTCCCCTGTGCCCCCCATGTGGGGACCCCCGGGCCACCCATTGTCCCCAAACCCTGGGGACACTTTGGGGACCCTCTGGGCCTCCCGCACCCCAAAACCCGAGGGGATTTCACACCCCGATCACCGCGGGTCCAGCTTTAGGTCCCAAATTGGGGACCCCCTGGGCCACCCCCGTGTCCCAAATTTTGGAGACACTTTAAGGGACACTTTGGGGACACCTTGGTGACACTTTAGGGACACTTCAGAGGCGTTTTGGGGACCCTCAGGGCATCCTGAACCCCGAAATGGGGCGCGATTCCAGACCCCGATCTCTGCGGGTCCCCAATTCGGGACCCCGTGTCCCAAATTTTTGGGGACATTTAGGTGACACTTTGGTGACACTTTGATGACACTTTGGTGACACTTTGGGGACATTTTGGGGACATTTCTGGGGACACGTTGGTGGCACTTTGGGGACGTTTGGTGACATTTTGGTGATACTTTGGGGACACTTTGGTGACACTTTGGTGACATTTTGGGGACATTTCTGGGGACACTTTGACCCTTTGGGGACACGTTGGTGACCCTTGGGGACATTTCTGGGGACACTTTGGTGGCACTTTGGGGACATTTGGTGATACTTTGGGGATACTTTGGGGACACTTTGGTGACATTTGTGGGGACACTTTGGTGGCACTTTGGGGACGTTTGGTGACATTTTGGGGACACTTTGGTGGCACCTTGGTGACCCTTTGGTGACATTTTGGGGACATTTCTGAGGACACTTTGGGGACACTTTGGTGACATTTTGGGGATATTTCTGGGGACCCTTTGGTGACATTTTGTCAACACTTTGGCGACACTTTGGTGACATTTTGGTGACATTTTGGTGGCACTTTGGGAACACGTTGGTGACCCTTGGGGACATTTCTGGGGACACTTTGGTGGCACTTTGGGGACGTTTGGTGACATTTTGGTGATACTTTGGGGATACTTTGGGGACACTTTGGTGACATTTCTGGGGACCCTTTGGGGACGTTTTTGGGGACATTTCTGGGGACACTTTGGTGGCACCTTGGTGACCCCTTGGTGACATTTTGGGGACACTTTGGTGACAGTTTGGGGATATTTCTGGGGACCCTTTGGTGACATTTTGTCAACACTTTGGCGACACTTTGGTGACATTTTGGTGACATTTTGGTGGCACTTTGGGAACACGTTGGTGACCCTTGGGGACATTTCTGGGGACACTTTGGTGACATTTTGAGGAGATTTCTGGGGACCCTTTGGTGACATTTTGGTGACCCCTTGGTGGCACTTTGGGGACACTTTGGTGACCCGGGGACGTTTCTGGGGCCCGCCCGCAGACGCTGTACACGTACCCCGAGAACTGGCGCGCCTTCAAGGCGCTCATCGCCGCGCAGTACTCGGGCGCCCGGCTGCGCGTGCTCTCGGCGCCGCCGCACTTCACCTTCGGCCACACCAACCGCAGCCCCCAGTTCCTCAAGAAGTTCCCCCTGGGAAAGGTAAAAATAACACAAAATAACCCCCAAAAACACCCCAAAATAACCCAAAATCGGGTTTGGGTTTGGGGTTTGGGGTTTGGGACATTCGCAGCCCCCAGGTCCTCAAGAAG
>NW_005055479.1:1676-4327 GCF_000277835.1 Geospiza fortis
CTTTGGTGACATTTTGGTGACCCCTTGGTGGCACTTTGGGGACACTTTGGTGACGTTTCTGGGGACACTTTGGTGACCCGGGGACGTTTCTGGGGCCCGCCCGCAGACGCTGTACACGTACCCCGAGAACTGGCGCGCCTTCAAGGCGCTCATCGCCGCGCAGTACTCGGGCGCCCGGCTGCGCGTGCTCTCGGCGCCGCCGCACTTCACCTTCGGCCACACCAACCGCAGCCCCCAGTTCCTCAAGAAGTTCCCCCTGGGGGAGGTAAAAACAACATGAAAACAACCCCAAAACAACCCCAAAAATTGGGATTGGGGGTTTGGGTTTGGGGTTTGGGGTTTGGGAGGTTCGCAGCCCCCAATTCCTCAAGAAGTTCCCCCTGGGAAAGGTAAATAACACAAAATAACCCCCAAAACCACCCCAAAATAACCCAAAATCAGGATTGGGGTCTGGGGTTTGGGGGGATTTGGGGTTTGGGACATTCACAGCCCCCAGTTCCTCAAGAAGTTCCCTCTGGGAAAGGCAAAAACAACAGAGAAATAACACAAAAATAACCCCAAAATAACCCAAAATGTGGGGTCTGGGGGGGTTTGGGGTTTGGGAGGTTCACAGCTTCCAGTTCCTCACGAAGTTCCCCCTGGGAAAGGTAAATAACACAAAAATACCCCCAAAATAACCCAAAATTGGGACTGGGGGTTTGGGGTTTGGGGGGATTTGGGGTTTGGGACATTTGGAGCCCCCAGGTCCTCAAGAAGTTCCCCCTGGGAAAGGTAAAAATAACCCCAAAATAACCCCAAAAATTGGGATTTGGGGTTTGGGGTTTGGGAGGTTCAGACCCCGCAGTTCCTCAAGACGTTCCCCCTGGGGAAGGTCGGTCCTGACCACAAAAAAAACCCTAAAAACCCCAAAAACCCGAATTTGGGAAGTTTGGCTTTAACAGAATTCGGGATTTGGGGTTTCTTTAAAGGGAACTTGAGGTTTTTGGGGTTGGGGTGTTTGGGTTTTTCAGGGGATTTGGGATTTTTGGGGTGGGAATTTAAACTTTTGAGGGTTTTTTAAATGAGAATTTGAGATTTTGGGGGGATTTGGGGTGAGGATTTGGGGGTTTGGTCAGAATTGGGGGTTTTGGGAGGGAATTTGGGGTTTTTGGGTGGGAATTGGAGATTTTGGGGGGATTTGAGGTGGGGATTTGGGGATTTGAGGTGGGGATTTGAGATTTTTGGGAGGGGATTTGGGTTTTTGGGTCAGAATTTGGGGTTTTTGGGTTGGTTTGAGTTTTTTTCATTTGGAGTTTAAGGTTTTGAGGGTTTTGAGCTGAGAATTTGGGATTTTTTCGGTGCGAATTTAAAGGTTTTGGGTAATTAGTGATTTTTGAGGGGGGAATTTAAAGTTTTGGGGATTTGGGGGTTTCTTTTTTGGGGTTTTTCGGGTGTTTCACCCCAAATCTCCCCGCAGGTCCCGGCCTTCGAAGGGGACGACGGGTTCTGCGTCTTCGAGAGCAACGCCATCGCCTACTATGGTGGGTCATTAATTAGCCTGATTGGGCCTTAATGAGCCCCTTGTGCTCCTCCCTGGGATCGGCCCTGCTGAGTAATTAATTCATTAATTGATTAACCCTTTCCTGTGGGGCTCCGAGTCAATCGGGGGTAGCTCGTTAATGATCCCCCTATCCTTTAACGAGTCCCTCCCCTAATTAACGCCCCTCCTGGCTCATTAATGACCCTGCGTGATTAATTAATTAACCCTTTCCCCCCCAGTGAGCTCCAACCTCATTGCTTCAATCCCCCCCCCTTAAAGTGCTCCTGCCTTTTAGCCAGTTTTGCATCTCATTAACGACCCTCCTGGCTAATTAACGGCTCTGCTGGCTAATTAACGATCCCCTTGGCTAATTAATGATCCCCCTGGCTAATTAATGATCCTCCCGGCTAATTAATTAACCCTTTCTATTTCTCAGTGAATTCAAGACAAGAGTTCACGGCTTTGGTCACGCCTTGTTCCTTTAACGAGCTCCTTTACCCTTTAACGCGTGTCTCGCCTAATTAACGAGCCCCTGGCTAATTAACGACCCTCGCGGCTAATTAATGTCCATGCTGCGTGATGAATTAACCCTTTGGTGCCCGCGTTGAGCACGGAGGAGCTGCGGGGCAGCACCAACTTCATCTCTGTATTCCCGTTAATGAACTCCCATTGCTCATTAACGAGTCCCTCTCCTAATTAACTATTCTCGTGGCTAATTAATGATCTTGGTAGGTGATGAATTAACCCTTTGGTGCCCACGGTGAGCACTGAGGAGCTCACCAACTTCATCACTTTGTTCCTGTTAATGAACCCCCATTGCTCATTAACGAGTCCCTCCCCTAATTAACGCCCCCCCCCGGCTAATTACCGACCCTGCTGGCTAATTATTGATCTTGGTAGGTGATGAATTAACCCTTTGGTGCCCGCGTTGAGCACGGAGGAGCTGCTGGGCAGCACCAACTTCATCTCTGTATTCCCGTTAATGATCTCCCATTGCTCATTAACGATTCCTCCTGCCCTTTAACGAGTCCCTCCCCTAATTAACGCCCCTGCTGGTTAATTACCGACCCTGCTGGCTAACGAGTTAACCCTTTGGGGCGCAGTGAGCACGGAGGAGCTGCGGGGCAGCACC
>NW_005055479.1:4857-6789 GCF_000277835.1 Geospiza fortis
TGGGTGTTCCCCACGCTGGGCATCCTGCACTACAACAAACAGGTACAAGGGGGGATTGGGGGAATTTCTGGATTTTTTTGGGGATTTTTGGGGATTTTTTTAGGATTTTTTTGGGATTTCTTGGGATTTTTTTAGGATTTTTCTTGATTTTTTAAATATTTTTGAGGGGGTTTTGGGCATTCCCCACGCTGGGCATCCTGCACTACAACAAACAGGTCTGGGGAGGTTTGGGGGTTTTGGGGGAATTTTTGGAGATTTTGGGGTTTTTTTGGGGGGGTCCTGGCGGGAGATCTGAGGGGATTTGGGAGGGTCAGGGGTGGTTTTGGGGTTCCATTCCCAAATTTGGGGTTCCCCATCCCAGTTTTGGCCTCTCCTCCCTGATTTTAGGGTCCATTCCCTATTTTTGGGCTCCTCCATCCCAATCTCGGGGTCTGTTCCCCATTTTTGGGGTGCATTCCCCAATGTTGATGTCCATTCCCATATTTTGGGGTTCCTTCCCCATCTTTGGGGTCCCCATCCCAACTTTGGTGTCCATTCCCCATTTCTGGGGTTCTCCACCCCATTTTTGGGGTGCATTCACCGATTTTGGGGTCCATTTCCCAATTTTGGGCTGCATTCCCCAATTTAGGGTCCCCCATCCCAATTTTGGGGTCTGTTCCCCAGGTTTGGCGTTCCCACGCCAATTTCGGGTTCCTCTTCCCAATTTTGGGGTTCAATCCTCAAATTTTGGGGTCCGTTTCCCGATTTTGGGGTTCCCCGTCCCATTTTTGGGGTCCCCTGTCTGTTTCTGTGCCCGCAGGCCACGGAGGTGGCCAAGGAGGAGGTCCGGAAGGTTCTGGGGGTGCTGGACGGGCACCTGAGAACCAGAACGTTCCTGGTGGGGGAGAGGGTGAGCCTGGCCGACATCAGCCTGGTGTGCGCCCTGCTCTGGCTCTACAAACAGGTACCGCGGGGTTTGGGGGCATTTCTGGGGGTTTGGGGGCATTTCTGGGGGTTTGGGGGCATTTTGGGCGATTTGGGGGCATTTCGGGCGATTTGGGGGCATTTTGGGTGATTTGGGGGGGATTTGGGGCAGTTTTGGGGGCATTCCCAGAGGGTGAGCCTGGCCGACATCAGCCTGGTGTGCGCCCTGCTCTGGCTCTACAAACAGGTACCGCGGGGTTTGGGGGCATTTCGGGGCATTTTGGGGCATTTTGAGGGATTTAAGGCAGTTTTGGGGGTGTCAGGGAGGTTTTTTCAGAGTCCCAGAGGGGTTTAGGACTGTCCTGGAGGCGGTTCTGGGGATCCCAGGTGTATCCCAGGTGTATCCCCGGGTGTATCTCAGGTGTATCCCAGGTGTATCCCGGGTGTATCTCAGGTGTATCTCAGGTGTATCCCGGGTGTATCCCAGGTGTATCCCAGGTGTATCTCAGGTGTATCCCGGGTGTATTCCAGGTGTATCTCAGGTGTATTTAGGGTGGTTTTCCCCTCCCCATGTGGTGGACCACACGTTCAGGGCTCCCTTTGGGATCCCAGGTGTATTTGGGGAATCCCAGGTGTATTTGGGGTGCATTTCAGATTTCCCAGGTGTATTTGGGGTGCATTTCAGATTTCCCAGGTGTATTTGGGGTGCATTTCAGATTTCCCAGGTGCAGTTGGGGAATCCCAGGTGCACTTGGGCTGTCTTTAGGCTGTCTTTAGGGTGCATTTCAGATGGCTCAGGTGTATCCCAGGTGTGTTTCAGGTGTACTCAGGGTGGTTTTTTCCCCGCCAGGTGCTGGACCCGGCGTTCCGGGGCCCCTTTGGGAACGTCACGCGCTGGTTCCTCACCTGCCTGAACCAGCCGGAGTTCAAGGCCGTGCTGGGGGAGGTGCAGCTGTGCCAGAGGATGGCCCAGTTCGACGGTGGGCACACCTGGGGGCACCTGGGGGGGTGGGGCACACCTGGGCACAC
>NW_005055479.1:7888-9716 GCF_000277835.1 Geospiza fortis
CACCTGGGCACACCTGGGGGCACCTGGGTGGGTGGGACACACCTGGGGGGGCACCTGGGCACACACCTGGGGGGGTGGGGTACACCTGGGCACTCATCTGGGGAGGTGTAACACACCTGGGCACACCTGGGGACTCTTGGGCCAAATAAGTGGCAAAAAGCGTGAAATTTCGGGGCACTTTCTGCCTAAAAAACCCCCCCAAAATAATGTAATTTCATTCTGTAAAAAATGTGCAAAAAACGTGAATTTTTGGGCGTTTTTTTTTACCTAAAAGACCCCAGGTTAATCAGATTTTTTTTTTGGTAAAAAAGCCAAGAAGTTTGCGGAGAGCCAGGCCCGGAAGGAGAAGGACAAGGAGCCCCCCAAGAAGGGGGACAAGGGGGACAAGGAGCCCCCCAAGAAGGAGAAGCCCCCCAGGAAGGAGGAGAAGCGGCCGCAGCCCGAGGAGGAGCTGGACGAGTGCGAGCAGGTCCTGGCAGCCGAGCCCAAGGCCAAGGCCCCCTTTGCTCACCTGCCCAAGAGGGGGGGACACACCTGAGACACACCTGGGCCCCCACCTGGGGACACCTGGGACACACCTGGGGGGCTTTGGGACACCTGGGACACACCTGGGACACACCTGGGGACACACCTGGGGACACCTGGGACACACCTGGGGGGGTTACAGACACACCTGGCAGGTCCTGGCAGCCGAGCCCAAGGCCAAGGACCCCTTTGCTCACCTGCCCAAGAGGTGGGGACACACCTGAGATACACCTGGGGACACACCTGGGGACACCTGGGACACACCTGGGGGGATTTGGTACACCTGGGACACACCTGGGGACACCTGGGGGACAGCTGAGATACACCTGGGACACACCTGGGGGGGTTACAGACACACCTGGACACAGCTGGGACGCTTGAGATACACCTGAGATACCTGGGGGGGTTTGGGGACACCTGGGACACACCTGGGACACTTGAGATACACCTGAGATACCCGGGGACACACCTGGGGACAGCTGTGAGGGGTCAGGGGTCACTCTGTCCATCCGTCCGTCCGCAGTCCGTTTGTCCTGGACGAGTTCAAGCGCGAGCGCTCCAGCGAGGACGCGCTGGGGACAGGGGGACATTGAGGGGTCACCGATGGGTTTGGGGTCACAGTGAGGGGTCAGGGTCACTGAGGGTCACACTGACTGTCCCCGTGTCCGTCCGTCTGTCCGTCCCCGCAGTCCGTTTGTCCTGGACGAGTTCAAGCGCAAGTACTCCAACGAGGACACGCTGAGCGTGGCGCTGCCGCATTTCTGGGAGCACTTTGACCGCGAGGGTTGGTCGCTGTGGTACTGCCAGTACCGGTACCCCGAGGAGCTGAGCCAGACCTTCATGAGCTGCAACCTCATCACGGGTGCGCCTTCATCCCCACCTGCATCGTCCTCATCCTCATCCTCATCCTCTTCTTCATCCTCATCCTTTATCCCCATCCCCATCCCTGTCTGTGTCGTGTCCCACCCCAAGGAGCTCCCCCAGACCTTCGTGAGCTGCAGCCTCATCATGGGCGCGCCTTCATCAGCACCTTCATCATCCTCATCCCCTTCTTCATCCCCATCTTCATCCTCATCCTCTTCTTCATCCTCATCCTTTATCCTCATCCCCATCCCTGTCCGTGTCCTTGTCCTTCCCCACCCCGAGGAGCTGAGCCAGACCTTCATGAGCTGCAACCTCATCACAGGTGGGCCTTCATCCCCATCTGCATCATCCTCATCCTCATCTTCATCCTTCATCCCCATCCCTGTCCGTGTCCGTGTCCTTGTCCTTCCCTACCCCAAGGAGCTCCCCCAGACCTCCG
>NW_005055480.1:0-9695 GCF_000277835.1 Geospiza fortis
CCCATGGCTCACCAATGAACCTGATAGGTACCTTTCACAGAGACAGCTGTGGGCTCTCCAGGGTGTGGCACACGTGCTGGGCTGCTCGGCACCTGTCCCCTGCCAGCTGGAGAGAGCGGCAGGAGGGTGCACTTTGTGCAGGCTCAGCCCCCAGGCCGAGGGCAAGGTGTGGTCACCATTGGCTTTCCCTCCCTTCGCATCCTGGTCAGTCAGCGAGCAGCCGCTGGCACCAGACTGTGGAGGGGGCAGCGGGGAAGCTGCTGCCCGGGGAGCCACGATGCCGCCCTCCCCACAGCCCAGCTGGGCCAGGCTTCATTGTCACCTGGCTCAGGGCACAGGACTGAAAGGAGCTGATGAAGGGGTAATTCATGTATGCATGATTTAAGTATTAATGGTCAGCAATATTAAGCAGAAGCCTAAGAAGGAAGGATCGCCGGCCAGGGGTATATGTACAAATCACAAATGGGACGAGACTGATGTGGAACATGCCTTGAGCTGTTTTATTTTTCAGCACCAGTCTCATTACATGGTTATGAAAATGGGAAGATGCCACCAGCTCACATCCCAGGCAGCAGACAAAGAACTTAATATTACAACTTACTGTATAAGTTTTTTGACCAATCACACAAAGCAAAAGCACATTGACAGTAGCTCTATCCAACCACTATAAGCACACGTACCTTTGGTTAAAACAATGCTTGCTTATTTCAAATACAATATCTACTTGTAAGCCTTAAAGCACAATGCACAGAGCTCCATTATTAAGCTTCAAACTTCCTAATATCTTGCTAGATAAACTTTTCTGTAGCTTAGAGAGTTATTCTAGACAAGTGTTAATATACAGACACCTGTTCTATTTGTCCTTGCTTTTCTACTTTTTAAATAAGTTTTCTGCTGACCTATCTCATGGCTACTGCTTGGCTCTAATCACAGTTCTGCTGTCTCTGAGGCTTGCCTTTTACAGCTTTCTCAAAACCTCTGATTTCGTGGATTCCCACAATTCCCCCTCTCTTTTCACCTAAAAAGAAACCTTCATAATCATGTAATTTATTACTTGCGTTTCATAGCCTTACTATAATATTTCTGCTTATTACCTACTTAAAGTATTTTCTTTCTTGCGCTAAGCATTGCTATAACACAACACAGCAATTCAATGCTGTGATAGTCCAGTCAGTTCAAAGGGCCTAAATTATGCCTGACAATAGTTAGAAGTCATTGTTCGAAAAAGTCTTGTCGGTTCCAAGGTCTTAATTCAAAACCTTCCTCCATGTCTATACCTTCATCCACCATCTCTGTGAGATTTTGAGAACTCTCTGTGAATCCATATCCTATCTCTCACTCTTGTATGATAAAAACATCTTTGATAGTTTTGTCCATCATTTGTCGCACACACTGAAGTGTGCAGAGTATTACTACTAATATAACTACCAAAACACCCAATACATAGAGACCTATCTTGCAAAGCTCCCTTAGCCAAGGTGCAAAGCTCCATTCTTGGAACAAATCATCTAACCATGACCCACCATCTTCTTTAATTTGAGCTGTCAAATCTTTCAGCTTTTGTATGCTTTTGTGGATGGATTCAGAATGATCTGACAGCTTCATACAACACAATCCTTCAAATTCCTCACAACCATGTCCTTGTGCCAGTAAAAGAAAATCAATTGCTGCTCTTTTTTGAAGCGTAGTATGTCTAACACTATCAACATTGGTCAACGTGTCACTGATTGAAGTGGATGTGGCATTAGTTTGTTTACTCAGCCAACATCCAACCCGATCTAATTGTTTCAATGCCATTGCTGAAGCCAGTTGGGATAAAAACAAACCTGCTGAAACCCTTTTCTCAGCCTTCCAAGGCATGAAATCACTTTCACAGTTTTCATCATAATGATGAGCAGATCTTGTTCCCCTTTATTTCTTCTTAATGACTGCCTTAGCAGTAGGTGCTATCAGAGTGGGCATTCCAATGCTACCTGGGCCACCTTCAAGGTGTGATGGAATGCCCTGCCAAGCCCTATCTCCACAAACGAACCAATATCCCTTTGGCAATTGTTGTGGATATTGGTCAGCCTTAGAAAGCACATCCCAACTGTTTGAATAATTACACAAAAAACTTAAGTTTCTGTATGCAAAATAATGGGGAGTAACATTGTACTTTGGAGGATCACCTTCTCACCAATCATTAGCTGTAAATGTAAGGCAAAAACCCATTGTTAAAGAACCAAGGATTTCCAATTTTTGGGGTTCAGATGCTTTGGGAAGTTCTTTGGCCCAAATGTTCCAATTCAACGCAGGATTGCTCCCATTATCAATTTCACCAGGCTTACCATTGGATTGCTTTTTGATCAAAGGCAAATCTTTTACTGGCACACCAACCAGACAGGTTAGGAAAGGCTTTTCTGGTTCCTAATTAGACAAACATATTGTATCCGAGCCTACTGCCTTGGCTAAGGTCACCCAAACATTTGGTTTTGGTTGTTCCACAGGCAAATCTGCATTACAAGAAGCAATTAAAACCCACCAACACCAGCATGTAATTTTATTTTGCCCCATCCTTTTCATGAGCTAATTTTTGGCAAAATCCTCACATATATATCAATTTTAAAACTTTGCTTTTAACCTTAAGATAAGATTTTGCCTTAAAAATCCAATAGAGGGGATCTATAACATAACAAACAAAAACCACACTTCTGCCAAAAGTTAGCTGTACGAAACTAACAATTGACACACTTATAAATAACATAAAATCAGAGTTTGCAGGTTCCATTGATGCACAAGGAATGTCAGGCGTTACCTGGGATCCCTCTGTTCGGCTCACGTCTGTGTACTTGCTTCCTCGGTTCTAGACTCAGCAACATGTTCTAGGGTGCGATATGGTTTTACGTTTTTGGTTGGGACCCACTTAATTCCTGCACCTGTAGAGACAGAAGCATACTCTTTGCCCCAGGTGATTAATCGGAAAGAACCTTCAATTTGTCCAGTGTGAGGGTTTCTAATTAAAACAGGAGGGTTTTCTTTCAGTTTTGCCTGTGTGTTATTTGAAAAATGCCTAAAAATCCGTGGATCAGGTTATCCAACCGAGCTGTTTAAAAAATTAAAAATGTACAAAGCTTTGTTCAACCTCGTCTATGGTGTGACCTCTACTCCCCCCCTCGGTTGATCTAGAATGCATTTTAATGTCTGATGTGTCATCTCAATAATTGCTTGACTTGTGGGAGGTGTCGCAGACATCCTTTTCACTAAAATCCTTTCTTTAGGATTTTTTCCTTCTGAGAAGCTGTGGCCTCAGAAACAAATGTAAACAATAGGTTATCTGCTGCTGTGGAATGCAACAGGTCTATCTGAATTGGCCCAGCTTGGATGTTTAGAAATAATGGCCAATCCAGAACGGAGCTCTCTCAGACGCAGTCCGAGAGAGCGGCGTTTGTTATCATTCTTTACTTTTATATTCTTAGGTTAGCAAGCTTCTGGAAAGCTCTCCTGCTTTTTCTTTGTAGTATAGTTATAATGTAGTATATATATATCATAAAATAATAAATCAAGCCTTCTGATCATGGAGTCAAGGATCTCGTCTCTTCCTTCACCCAAAAACCCTTGTGACCACTGTCACAGTGAGGAATACCAAAGATGTGACAAACACCCCAATCTGGGACCATTGTCGGTTTTTACCTCTTGGGGCACACCCAATGAACCAAAAGCTTGCAAAAATGGTGACAGGCATGATTCCCTGTTTCACCTGTGTGAAGAGAAGCAAAAACTGCACTAGAGAATGTGTCCACTGAAACATGAATATTTTTAAATTTACCAAAGGAAGGGTATTTAGTGATATCTGTTTGCCATAACTGCAGGCTTTGCAAATCTCGTGGATTGACCGCTCCTGTAGAAACAGGAGGCTGCACAAGCTGACAGTCAGGGCAACTACTGATGATAGCCTTAGCTTGACCTTTGGAAATTTTAAATATTTGCACCAGTGCTTGTGCGTTTTGGTGAAAAAAGCATGTCTCAGTTTTGCTTGTTCAAAAATGTTTGGCAAAGTGTTTGAAATAATCACTGTCAGTTTTTCCGCTCTCGTGTTTCCTTCCACTAAAAATCCAGAAAGCGAAGAATGAGCCCTAATGTGCGAAACAAAATATGGATTAGTTCTATATTGCAGAGTTGCATAAAGACATGAAAGCCAACGGTATAACGTGTCATTGCTAACATCCTTCAAAACTGATCCTTCTAATCTCTTAAGTACATTAGCAACATAAGCAGAATCTGTGATTAAATTAAAAGGTTGTGGAAAGAGCTGAAAAGCCCAAACCACAGCAGCAAGCTCAACAATCTGAGGAGATCCTTCTACTATTTGAATGTCTGACTCTCAAGCATTAGTTTTTTGGTTCAACCAAGTTATGACTGATTTGTGACTTTTGCCAGAGCCATCAGTGCAGAGAGTTATTGCGTTTAAACGTTCTTCACTTAACTTAGGTTTCTCTCTAAAACTCAATTTTACTTGCAATAATTTCTGAGCTGGATAATGAACAGAACAAACACCTGGGAAGTTCAACAATGCATACTGCATATCATCAGAATTTTACATTACCCAATTAAGATAATCTTTTTTTCAATGGTAAATAGATAACTGCTAATTCTTGACCTGCTAAACTTAAGAATCTGGTCCTTGCCTTAATTACAATTTGTGCTATCATCTCTAAAACTGTGAAAATTGTTTTTGGAAACCTGTAGGAAAGAAAAATCCATTCTACTATTAACAAGGGATCTGTCTCAGAAGGGTCCCACTGAAAAATGAGACCACAAAGTTGCATTTTTTTCTCCTAAAATTGCAAAAAAAGAAAGGCTTTTCTGGAATACAACAATGAGCTTGTCGTCTTTGGAGAGCTTCCATGACCTTGTCAAGGGCTGCACGAGCTTCAGGTGTTAAAGTTCTAGGAGAGTTGGTGTCACAGCTTCCTCGCAGTATATTGAAAAGTGGACCTAATTCATTGTTGGTAATTCCCAAAACAGGTCTGACCCAACTGATTTCTCCTAGAGGCTGCTGGAAGTCTTGCAGATTGTTGACACTGGTCTGGAGCTGTATCTTCTGCGGTGTTATTGTTTTCTCAGTCATCTTCCATCCCAGATACTTCCAAGGTGGCACTTCTTGGATTTTTGTTGCAGAAATTTCAAGTCCAGCATTTTGGATTTCAGTAACAACACTAGCACGGGTTTGCTCCATCTCTGTCTGTGTTGGAGCTGCAATGAGCAAATCATCCATGTAGTGTAGAATCATGGATCTTGGATACTTCTATCGAACTGGAGACAAAGCTTGTGCAACAAGCCTTTTTATCAGAATCCAACTGTACAGTGCCAACAGATTTTTCCCAAATTTTTGCTTGTGTTTCTAGGACCTTTTCAAATTTTTCCATTTGTTGTGTCAAATTATCTCCCAATGTTTTTCCTAATGCATTGACTTGCATGTTAGCAAGATGTTGTGGAGAAGTGAGCCTACTGCAAGCTGTTAGCATCTGTGTAATAGCTGGAGGCTGATCAGGCAAAGTTAAAATAATTTTTCTACATTCCTCATTAGCATTTACAAAAGCAAGGTTTTGAACAATATAGGAGCCAGCTTGTTCATCTGGACATTGTTTTTTGACTGCTTGGGTTAATCTATCTAGAAAAGAACCATAGGATTCTGTTTCACCTTGTCTGATACTACTATAAGCATTTACATGGGTACCAGCTGGTTCAACTGAAAACAAAGCTTTTCCAGCAGCATCTTTAATATCTGTTAGTACAGGCCGAGGCAATTCCACTGCTTGATTTTCTGGTCTATGGAAAGGTGGATCACCTGCTAGTTCGGTAATATCTATATTCTCATAAGGAGTATTTTCATATCTTTCAACCAATTTATTAAGAAGTTTTTTCCATTGTAATTCCCATAAAAGATATTGTGAATTGGCTAAAATCAGGGGAGCCACATTTCGACAATCAGCAGGGACTAAGTCATAAGAATTAAATATACTTTTCAACACATTACTAAAGTAAGGAGAAGAGAACCCACTTTCTTTCAAAGCTTGATGGAGTTCTTTTATATCATGGTGAGAAAGACTTTCGAATTGTGGATTTACATCATTACGACCATATCTTACAGGTAATGCAAGAAGTTGTTTCTTTGAATTCAAATCTTTTTCTAAATTTTGATTAATATTAGACCAATTAGGTAATTGCAATGGAGGGTTTACCTCTGATTTAGATTGTATTTTATTTTTTCCTCTCACCACTCTTATGTCTAATACAGAAAAACAGGTAGTATTGTCACTGTCATCAGCTGTCCCAGAAACTCTGCCAAGAAGCTCCAAGTTCTTGGCAGAGGTGTTGCCGCAGCAACAAACATTCCCGGGAGCCCTGCCAGGAAGGGCCGGGGAGGAGAGCTCCAACTTCTTGGCAGCAGTGCCATCTGAGCAACATGCCTCCCTGGGAGCCCTGCCAGGAAGGGGACAGGAGGAGGAGGAGAGTTCCACATTCCCAACAACCCCCCCCCCCCCACCAACAATGGAGGTAGCAGATGAAGAATGTGCTGTATTGGTTCCAGGAAGAAAGTTAGAGGCTGATAAATCACGTCTCAATTCACTGAATTTGGTTTCATTAGAATCATAAAAATTGGGCTGCTCTCGAGCTGCAGATCCCGAATTTGTATTTGTGACACTTTCCAGTGAACTGTTACAGGTTCCACACTGTATCCCCGCCCAGACGCAGCAGGAAAATTCTCAAGCTCCAAGCTGTGATCTTGACATACTGTTTTCCCCCCCAGCAGTGAATGAGACGGGCTTCAAGGCCTCTAAATGATCTGTCTGTGTCTCCACAGAAACTTTTCTGAGCTCTCCTGCCTCCACCCCCTGCATCTCTCTGGGCAGAGCCATCCAGACCCCGCTCGGCCTCTGGCTGCCGCCCGCCGCCTCTGTCCTCCCCCCTGACCGCTCCTCTGCAGGCAGAGCCAAATCCAACCCACCTCCTCTATCCGGAGGATGGAGAACCAAAAACAGCGAAAACCCTGGGAGAGGCTTGGGGGAGGAATTTATATGAAAAGAATTCTCAGAACTGCAAAGCAATCTGCCTGCCTGAGCCCGATCCGAGGGAGTGTCTTCCCAAGAAGGGGAAGCAGTGGCAGGAATGACCCCTGCAGCCCCTTGGCAAAGCAGAGAAAATCCAGAGCCCCCCTCGGCAGTCCCCGCTGCACAACTTCAGTACAAGATCCGGCTGCAACTTGTTTGGAAGAAGAACAGAGCACAGAAACAGCAGCCCCTGATTTGCAAAGTCTCCCCAGGCTCTCATTTCCTGGACCCGTGCAATTCCCATCCTCCCCAGAACACAACCCCTGACCCCCTAAATTCTCAGAACACAACAAAAATCCCGAACGCTTTCCCGGGAATTTCGGGGGTGCAGGATTCCACGGAGGAACGGGAGGACGGCCAGTCACAGTGGGGATAGAGGACTCTGTGGACGAATGGGAGGATGGCCTGTCACAGCATCAGTGACACAGGGAATCCCAGAAGAAACAGAGGACATGCTGCGGTGCGTGAAAGTCTAAGCCCGAACTAGCCCACAGAAAGGCACTTCAGCAGCCTTGGTGTGACAGCCACGTGGCAGCTCAGCCCTGGCTCCCGGCAGGAAACAGGCGGGGCGTATGGCTGTCTAAGGTGCTCTCCCTCGCATCGTGGTGGGGAATGCAGCACCTTGTTAGACAGGCAAGACAAATGCAGCAGCGAAGCACGGGCACGAAGAAAGGCAAGGAGGCAGGCAGATCTCCGCAGAAGTATCTGGGTTTATTAAGGGAAGGAGCATGGCTGCAGGGCCTGCCCAGGGGGTGGGAACTTGCGCACCATGATAAAATCTTCCAGAAGGGAGGAGCGACCCACCCTCTGGCCAGTAACATAACAGAACTGAGTGATTGATATGACATAGTAACAAATAGGAGGCTTGTTGGGGAGGGACAGCAACTCTTGCTCCAATCACCTTCCACCCAGGGTAGAAGGTTCTAGAGCTGGGGTGTGGGCAAAGAGTGATGGACAGGGAGCTTACCGGGGAAACATGGGAGGGGTTTACAAAGAAGCCATGGCAACTAAGGAGGGGACTAAAGATGGACATAATAATTGATACAAAATGGCGGGAGTTCCCTAGGCAACCAGGGGATTGACACATAATTGTAGAAGGGGGGAAGGCAGGGAGGGAGCCCAAGGCAGAACCATTTTAACATAACATGGAGAGAACAGAACATGCCAACCTTAACATTAGAATTATAACTTGAATAATAAACTAAACTAAGAACAGAAAAGCGGTCACACCACAACAAGGACACAACTGACGCTGGAAACTGATCTGATTCCCCCTTCCCGAGAATCGGGGTGCTGTCCATACTGCCTGGAGAAACCCCGGACGCACCAGAAAGGAAGGAAGCCCGAACAGAACCCAAGATCTCCCCAGAAGAGAACGATGGCCCAGCACCACTCAGAATTTAAGTCTCAAACCAGGTGTTGTGTTTTGGCATTTGAGAAAGTCTCTACTACAATCATTTTGTTTAAAGCTCTCTATTAAAGCTCTGGAGAAAGGCATTACTTTGCCCACAGTCTCTTCCTTTTTGAGAGAGAATAGATTATAAATTTTCCAGTTTATCTGGTCCCAAAAATCAAAGGTAAAAGTAGACTGCAAGTCTATATTTTGAGTATTGGCTTTTACCCAGGTTAATAAGTCTTTCAGTTCACATTTTTAGATGTCTGAATGTCCTTGATCCTGTAAAATTTTCTCAAGCTGGTAAAAAATGTCCCATTCTATTTTAGATAAGTGATTTCCCATCTCGTTGCCCAGGAGCCCTGAAGTCACTACTTATTACTAACAAGGACATCAGGTGCAGATGACAAAGGGGATGATCTATTCCTCCTTTTAACAGACTGGGCCTCCAGCAACCGAACTGTCCACAATCTTCTTTTTAGTCCTCTCGTCTAACAAAGTTCCTCACAGAGGAAGCACCATTTATCGTCGGCCAGGAGTATATTTACAAATCACAAACAGGATGGGACTGCTGTGGAACATGCCTTGAGCTGTTTTATTTTTCAGCATCAGTCTCATTACATGGTTATGACAATGGGAAGATGCCACCAGCTCACATACCAGGCAGCAGACAAAGAACTTAATGTTACAACTGACTTTATAAGCTTCTTGATCAATCACACAAAGCAAAAGCATATTGACAGTAGTTCCATCCAACCACTATAAGCACATGTACCTTTGGTTAAAACAATGCTTGCTTATTTCAAATACAATACCTACTTGTAAGCCTTAAAGCACAATGCACAGAGCTCCATTATTAAGCTTCAAACTTCCTAATATCTTGCTAGATAAACTTTTCTGTAGCTTAGAGAGTTATTCTAGACAAGTGTTAATATACAGACACTTGTTCTATTTGTCCTTGCTTTTCTACTTTTTAAATAATTTTTCTGCTGACCTATCTCATGGCTATTGCTTAGCTCTAATCACAGTTCTGCTGTCTCTGAGGCCTGCCTTTTGCAGCTTTCCCAAAAACTTCTGATTTTGTGGATTCCCACAGCAAGATGTGCTTTTGCCATTTTATGATAAGAGAAACAGAATGCAACATGGTAAGATAAGAGGAACGGAATGTGTTGAAACCACTGAAACAGCCAACGAAGGACTGTGCATGCTTC
>NW_005055481.1:0-2452 GCF_000277835.1 Geospiza fortis
AAAAATGGGGTACACACCAAAAATGGGATACAACCCAAAAATGGGGTACACCGGAACTGGGATACACCCCAAAAATGGGATACACCCCAAAAATGGGGTACACACCAAAAATGGGATACACACCAAAAATGGGACACACCAAAAATGGGATACACCGGGATGGGGACACCCCAAAAATGGGACACACCAAAAATGGAACAGGGACACATCAGAAATGGGACACCCCAAAAATGGGATACACTGGGATGGGGACACACTGGGATGAGGACACCCCAAAAATGGGATACCCCAAAAATGGATACACCAGAACCAGGACACCCCAAAAACGGGATATCCCAAAAACGAGGCACACCGGGATGGGGACACCCCAAAAACAGCATACCCCAAAAACGGGATACCCCAAAAACAGGATACTCCAAAAACGGGACACCTCAAAAACGGGATACCCTGGAATAGGGACATGCCCGGAACCAGGACACCCCAAAACTGGGACACCCCAAAACTGGGATAACCCAGAATAGGGACATGCCCAGAACTGGGACACACCCGGAACGGGGACACCTCAAAAACAGGAACACCCCAAAACTGGGGACACTCCAAAATGGGGACACACCTGGAGCCAGTGCTCCTGGAACTGGGACACCCCAAAACCATGACACCCCAAAAATGGGACACCCCAGAACCGGGACACCCCGAAACCGTGATATCCCCAGAACAACAGGGACAGCCTGGAATGGGGACACATCCAGAACAACGGGGACACCCCTGGAGATGGCACCCAAAGAACCTGGACATCCAGAACCGGGACACCTCGGAATGGGGACACCCCAAAACTGGGGATATCCCAGAACCGGGATACCCCAAAACCAGGACACCTCAGAACAGGGACACCCCCGGAGCCGGCGCCCCCACAACCGGGACAGCCAGAACAGGGACACGCCCAGAACGGGGACACGCCCAGAATGGGGACACCAGCCAGCTCTAGCCTTGGCCAACCAGAGCCTTGGCCATCCCCAGAACCGGGACACCCCAGAATGGGAACACACCCGGAACGGGAACACCCCCAGAGCCGGGACACAGAGACACAGAGAGAGCGGCGCTGGCACGGCAGGATGGACTCGGCCAACGAGACATCGGCCAATGCGTTGGCCAAGCTCAACGGAAGGTTAGTCAACCTCAATGGAACACTGGTGAACCTCAACGGAAGGTTGGCCAACCTCAACGGAAGGTTGGTCAACCTCAACGGAAGGTTGACCAATGGGAGGTCTACCCATAGGCTTGGCCAACTGGCCAACTTGGACGCTTGACCAATGGGTGGTTGGCCAACGGAAAGTCTACCCATATGCTCAGACAACTTAAGATACTTGGCCAATGGAAGGCTGGCCAATGGAAAGCTGGCCAATGGAAGGTTGACCAATGGAAGGTTGACCAAGGTCTACCCATAGGCTCGGCCAACTTGGATGCTTGACCAACGGAAGGTTGACCAACGGAAGGTTGACCAATGGAAGGTTGACCGAGGTCTACCTACAGGCTTGGCCAACTTGAACGCTTGGCCAACAGAGCGTTGACCAATGGGAAGTCTACCCATAGGCTTGTCCAATGGAAGGTTGACCAATGGAAGGTTGACCAATGGAAGATTGACCGAGGTCTACCCAGAGCCTTGGCCAACTGTAGCCTTGGCCAACTGTAGCCTTGGCCAATCAATGGGAGCCTTGGCCAACCAACTGGAGCCTTGGCCAACTGGAGCCTTGGCCAATCAATGGGAGACTTGGCCAACCAACTGTAGTCTTGGCCAATGGTAGCCTTGGTCAACCGGAGCCTTGGTCAACCATAGCCTTGGTTGTCTGTAAATTGCCTACCTGGAGCCTTGGCCAACCGGAGCCTTGGTCAACCGGAGCCTTGGTCAACCGGAGCCTTGGCCAACCAACGGGAGCCTTGGCCAACCGGAGCCTTGGCCAACCAGGGCATTGGTCAACCAGAGCCTTGGCCAACCACCCCATTGGCCAGCCATAACCTCGGCTGCCTGCAGTTTGGCTGTCTGTAGTCTTGGCCACCGACTGTAGCTCTGCTGGTACCTTGACCAACCGTGACCTTGGCCACCACCTGTCCCTCAGCTTGTCTCGGCCAACCACGGCCTTGGCCACCACCCGTAGTCGAGCAGTGACCGGTACTTTGGCCACTTGGCCATTGGTAGCTTTGGCTACCTAAATCTGGGTCACCTGGAGCCCTGATCGCCTGTAAATTCGGCCACCTACACCACGGCCACCTGCGCCCTTGACCACTGGTAGCCCTGTCCACCTCTAGTTTGGCCACCCAACAGTGTTTGACCACCTGAGCCCTTTCCACTTGTAACCTTGACCATTGGTAGCCTTGGCCACCTGTATCTTGACCACCTGAACCCTTGACCACTGGTAGCCTTGGCCACCTGTATCGTGACCACTGGTAGCCTTGG
>NW_005055481.1:2769-3827 GCF_000277835.1 Geospiza fortis
GGGGGGGGATGGGTGGGGACAGGGGAGGGACCCCAAAAATAGGGGGGGGACACACAGGTGTGACCTTCCCCCCGGGCAGCAGACAGTGGTCACGGGGATGTTTGTGGGGGGGTCACAGAGAGGTGGTTGTATTCCAGGTGTATCTCCAGGTGCGACACCCCAAAATGTGGATTTGGGGACAGGTGTGACCCCCCCCGGACAGCACAGGGTGGTCAAGGGGGGCAGTTTTTGGGGGTGACCCCCCCCCACTCACCCTCTTGATGGGGCCGTAAACCTCAAACTCTCGGCGCAGCTTCGACTCCGTCGTGTCGTAATTCTGGGAAGAAATGACCCCAAAATTGAGGGGGGGGTTCCCAAGAATTGGGGGATCCCAAAGACTGGGAAAACCCACATGGATTGGGGAACTCCAAAAATTGAGAGGAGAACCCCCCCAAGGCCCTGAAGAAACCCCAAAAATGGGTGCGAGTCCCCCCAAATTGGGGGGGACCCCATTTCTGCCCCCCAGCACTCACCACTCTGGCCACGAACAGGGTTTTGAAGGCATCTCCTTGAGCGTTGGGGTCATTGTGGGGGTCCCCTGGGGGAAAAGAGGAAAAAAGGGGGGTCAGGAAGGGCCAGAGGAAAAGGGGGGACCCCTCTCAGCCCCCCAGGACCCCCCCCAGCCCCACGGGACCCTCAAGACCCACGGGACCCCCCACCACCTCCAGCCCCACGGGACCCCCCCCAACTTACAGAGCTTGAGCTCGGACTCCACCTCCTGCTGCCTTCGCTCGATCTTCTCCCGCCGCTGTTTGGTGAGAAAAAAAGGGGGAAAATAACCCAAAAATGGGGGTTGGGGTGACCTCAGGGGGTCCCCAAACCCACAGACTCCCCCAAAATCCAGTGGGCACCCCCAAAAACCCCAGCGGTGAAGGGGGAGCACAACCCAGGAGGATCCTCTAAAACCCAGGGGGGACGAACCAAATTCTGCATTGGGGACGAGCTGAAATTTAGGGGGGTGCCAGTTTTGGGGACCCCCAGCCTGGTGGGGAAGGGGCTGAGCCCCCCCAGGAGGGGAC
>NW_005055481.1:6850-8665 GCF_000277835.1 Geospiza fortis
GGGCCCCCCCCGGGGACACCTGGTGACACCTGGTGACAAGCTGGGGGGGGGGACACCCCCGGAACAGCAGGAACACCCCTGGTGACACTTGGTGACACTTGGTGACAAGGGGGGGGACACCCCAGGACATCAGGGACACCCCCGGGGACAGCAGGGACGCCCCTGGGGCCACCCCAGGGACACCCCCGGGGACAGCAGGGACACCCCTGGTGACACTTGGTGACACTTGGTGACAAGGGGGGGGACACCCCAGGACAGCAGGGACACCCCAGGGACACCCCGGGGACACCCCCAGGACAGGAGTCAGGGGGATTTGGGGGCCCCCCCGCGGGTGGCAGGGGACACCTGGTGACAGGGAGGGGACACCTGGGGACAGCAGGGCCGGGTGCTGGGGACCCCCCGGTGACACTTTGGGGACCCCTCTGGTGACACCTTGGGGACACCACGGGTGACAGAGGTCGGGGGGACACTCGGTGACAGGCGTCGGGTGGCTTGGGGACACCAGGGACAGGTTTGGGGTCCCCCCAAATCTTTTGGGGTCACCCTGAGACCCCCTCGAGGCTCCCGGGACCCCCGAGGAGCGCCCGGCTCTGCAGACGCACCCCCCCCAACATTTTTGGGGGCCCCCAAATTTTTGGGGTCATCCTGGGACGCCCCCACCAAATTTAGGGGGTCCCCAAAATCTGTAGGACCCCGCCCAAGAATCCTGAGGGTCCTCCAGTAGCGCTGACCCCCAAGAATTGAGGGGCTCCCAAATTTTTAGGGTCACCTTGGGACCCCCAAAAGTTTTGGGGTGTTCCCAATTCTGAAGAACGTTGAGGTTCCTCCAACATTATAGACCCCCAATATTTTAGGGGTTCCCCAAATCTTTGGGGTCCTATTGGGGCCCCCAAGAGTTTTGGGGTCCCCTCACCTGTAGGGACCCTCCAAAAGTCTTAAAAACCCCAAAACCTTTTGGGGTGTTCCCAACCCTGAAGAACCTTGAGGTTCCTCTGACGTTGTAGAACCGTGGTTGGACCCCCAAAAGTTTTGGGTCCTCCAACGTTGTAGACCCCAAATATTTCAGGGGTTCCCCAATTTTTAGGATCCCATTGGACCCCCCAAGAGTTTTGTGGTCCCCTCAACTTGTAGGGACCCTCCACAAGTCTTAAAAACCCCAAAACCTTTTGATCTGCCCCCAACCCTGAAGAACCTTGAGGTTCCTCTGCAGATTCACCTTCAAGGCCCTTGAGGGTCCCTCAAATCTTTAGGGACCCCCAAGAATTTAGGGCTCCCCTCAACTTGTAGGGACCCTCCAAAAGTCTTAAAAGCCCCAAAACCTTTTGGGGTGTTCCCATCTCTGAAGAACCTTGAGGTTCCTCCAAAATTGTAGACCCCAAACATTTTACGGGTTCCCCAAATCTTTAGGATCCCATTGGACCCCCCAAGAGTTTTGGGGTCCCCTCAACTTGTAGGGACCCTCCACAAGTCTTAAAAACCCCAAAACCTTTTGATCTGCCCCCAACCCTGAAGAACCTTGAGGTTCCTCTGCAGATTCACCTTCAAGGCCCTTGAGGGTCCCTCAAATCTTTAGGGACCCCCAAGAATTTAGGGCTCCCCTCAACTTGTAGGGACCCTCCAAAAGTCTTAAAAGCCCCAAAACCTTTTGGGGTGTTCCCATCTCTGAAGAACCTTGAGGTTCCTCCAAAATTGTAGACCCCAAACATTTTACGGGTTCCCCAAATCTTTAGGATCCCATTGGACCCCCCAAGAGTTTTGGGGTCCCCTCAACTTGTAGGGACCCTCCACAAGTCTTAAAAACCCCAAAACCTTTTG
>NW_005055481.1:9446-9649 GCF_000277835.1 Geospiza fortis
ACCCCGAGAGCTCGCCGGCCGCCAGGGTGGTGGCGCTGCTGTCCGTGCTGGTCATCCTGGTGTCCATCGTGGTGTTCTGCCTGGAGACGCTGCCGCAGTTCCGGGCCGGCGCTGAGGGGGAGGTGAGCGCGGTGCGGTTCGGTGGTGCGGGCGTTGGTGGGGGTGTTGTTACCATGCTCATCATCCTCGTCATCCTCGGTGTC
>NW_005055482.1:0-812 GCF_000277835.1 Geospiza fortis
CGTGGCCTTCGCCTCGCTCTTCTTCATCCTCATCTCCATCACCACCTTCTGCCTGGAGACGCACGAGGCCTTCAACCGCGTCATCAACAAGACGGAGACGGTGACCACGGGCAACGAGACGGGCACGCAGGTGGCCGTGGAGGTGGAGACCGAGCCCTTCCTCACCTACGTCGAGGGGCTCTGCGTGGTCTGGTTCACCTTCGAGTTCCTCATGCGCGTCAGCTTCTGCCCGGACAAGCGCGACTTCATCAAGAGCAGCCTCAACATCATCGACTTCGTGGCCATCTTGCCTTTCTACCTGGAGGTCGGCCTGCGGGGCTTGTCCTCCAAGGCGGCCAAGGACGTGCTGGGCTTCCTGCGCGTCGTGCGCTTCGTGCGCATCCTCAGGATCTTCAAGCTCACGCGCCACTTCGTGGGGCTGCGCGTGCTGGGCCACACGCTGCGCGCCAGCACCAACGAGTTCCTGCTCCTCGTCATCTTCCTCGCCCTCGGCGTGCTCATCTTCGCCACCATGATCTACTACGCCGAGCGCATCGGCGCCGACCCCGACGACGTCACCGGCTCGCGCCACACCTACTTCAAGAACATCCCCATCGGCTTCTGGTGGGCCGTGGTGACCATGACCACGCTGGGCTACGGCGACATGTACCCCATGACGTGGTCGGGCATGCTGGTGGGCGCCCTGTGCGCGCTGGCCGGCGTGCTCACCATCGCCATGCCCGTGCCCGTCATCGTCAACAACTTCGGCATGTACTACTCGCTGGCCATGGCCAAGCAGAAGCTGCCCAAGAAGAAGAACAAACACATCCACA
>NW_005055482.1:2508-3293 GCF_000277835.1 Geospiza fortis
TTGGGGGAGGTTGGTGGGGTTTGGGATGAGTTTGGGTGGGTTTGGGCGGTTTAGGGGGTGTGGTAGAGTTTGGAGGGGTTTGGGGTGGTTTTAGAGGCGTTTAGGGTGGAATTAGTGGGTTTTAGGGGGTCTTGGTAGAGCTTGGACTGGTTTGGGGGACATTTGAGGGCCTTCTGGAGGGAATTTAGTGGATTTTAGGGGTTTTTGGTGGAGTTTGGGGGGGTTTGGTGGGGTTTTAAGGGGTTTTGGGGAGTTTGAAAGGAAATTCAGTGAATTTTGGGGGACTTGTGGGGGATTTGGTGAATTTTGTGGGGTATCAGTGGATTTTGGAGATGTTTGGGACAGACTTTTTGGGATTTTAGGTGGTTGTGGTGTAATCTGAAGGGGTTTGGGGAAGTTCAGTGAATTTTGGGGGGAGTTTGAAGGGGGATTTTGGTGGCTTTTGGGCTTATTGAGGCAGTTTTGGGGTTCCCATCCCCATTTCGGGGTTCCCACCCCAGTTTCGGGGTTCCCACCCCAATCCCGTGTCCCCCCATCCCAATTTCGGGGTTCCCATCCCAATTTCGGGGTTCCCACCCTAATCCCGTGTCCCCCCGTTACAGAATCCCGTCCCAGTTTCGGGGTCCCGCACCCCAATGCCGTGTCCCCCCATCCCAGTTTCGGGGTCCTCCCCCAACCCCGTGTCCCCCCCATGTTGCAGAGTCACGGCCCAACAGGGGGTTCCCACCCCAATTTCGGGGTCCCCACCCCAATTTCGGGGTTCCCATCTCAATTTCGGGGTCCCC
>NW_005055482.1:7952-9637 GCF_000277835.1 Geospiza fortis
TGGAGCCGCCGGACGCGCCGATGGCGGAGGACGACGGCGGGGGTAGGGCCCTGCCCGGGTGTCCCCCCTGTCCCCCTGTGGTGGCAGCGTCACCCCAAGATGGGGGGAGAAGGGGGGAAACCGGGCCCACTAGGAGTTCAGGCTGCGTTTCCATGGTAATGGGACTAGGCCTGGCTCCTCACTGCAATGGCAGGCTGCGTTTCCATGGTAACGGGACTAGGCCTGAGCTCTACTGCTAGGCCAGGCTGCGTTTCCATGGTAACGGGACTAGGCCTCAGCTCTACTGTGAAGGCAGGCTGCGTTTCCATGGTAACGGGACTAGGCCTGATCTCTACTGTGAATCCAGGCTGTGTTTCCATGGTAACAGGACTAGGCCTGGCTCTTCACTGCAATGGCAGGCTGTGTTTCCATGGTAACAGGACTAGGCCTCAGCTCTATTGCTAGGCCAGGCTGCGTTTCCATGGTAACAGGATCAGGCCTGAGCTCTGCTGCGAGGCCAGGCTGTGTTTGCATGGTAATGAGACAAGGCCTGAGCTCTACTGTTAGTCCAGGCTTTGTCTCCATGGTAACAGGACTAGGCCTCAGCTCTGCTGTTAGTCCAGGCTTTGTCTCCATGGTAACAGGACTAGGCTAAAGCCACCCTGCATTTCCATGGTAACAGGACAAGGCCTGAGGTCTGTTAGTCCAGGCTGTGTTTCCATGGTAATGGGACTAGGCCTCAGCTCTGCTGTTAGTCCAGGCTTTGTCTCCATGGTAACAGGACTAGGCTAAAGCCACCCTGCAACAGGAGCAGGCCTGAGCTTTATTACAAGGCCAGGCTGCGTTTCCATGGTAACGGGACTAGGCTTGAGCCCTCGCTGTGAGGCCAGGCTGCGTTTCCATGGTAACGGGACTAGGCCTGAGCCCTCGCTGTGAGGCCAGGCTGCGTTTCCATGGTAACAGGAGCAGGCCTGAGCTTTATTACAAGGCCAGGCTGCGTTTCCATGGTAACGGGACTAGGCTTGAGCCCTCGCTGTGAGGCCAGGCTGCGTTTCCATGGTAACGGGACTAGGCCTGAGCCCTCGCTGTGAGGCCAGGCTGCGTTTCCATGGTAACAGGAGCAGGCCTGAGCTTTATTACAAGGCCAGGCTGCGTTTCCATGGTAACGGGACTAGGCTTGAGCCCTCGCTGTGAGGCCAGGCTGCGTTTCCATGGTAACGGGACTAGGCCTGAGCCCTCGCTGTGAGGCCAGGCTGCGTTTCCATGGTAACAGGAGCAGGCCTGAGCTTTATTACAAGGCCAGGCTGCGTTTCCATGGTAACGGGACTAGGCTTGAGCCCTCGCTGTGAGGCCAGGCTGCGTTTCCATGGTAACGGGACTAGGCCTGAGCCCTCGCTGTGAGGCCAGGCTGCGTTTCCATGGTAACAGGAGCAGGCCTGAGCTTTATTACAAGGCCAGGCTGCGTTTCCATGGTAACGGGACTAGGCTTGAGCCCTCGCTGTGAGGCCAGGCTGCGTTTCCATGGTAACAGGAGCAGGCCTGAGCCCTCACTTCTAGGCCAGGCTGTGTTTCCATGGTAACGGGACTAGGCCACAGCCCCCAAATCAGGCCTCGGCCCCTTTTGGGGGGGGCCGGGACCCCCCCAAACCTGTTCTCCCCCCCGGGGGGGTCCCTGGGGGCTGCAGTTTGGGGGGGGGGGCCCCCCT
>NW_005055483.1:0-423 GCF_000277835.1 Geospiza fortis
ATGGCACTTTAATCATTAATCTCTTTCCTTCTGGTCCCACTGCTTCTCACAGAGGGGCTTGTAACACTACTTGCCTCTTAGGTCTAGATGCAATTGGACTGTCAGGAGGGGGGTGGGTTCTAGTGGATGTGCTTTCCCAGCCTGTGTCCTTCTTCCTTTTTGGGGAAGTCCTCTTCTTCATCTTCAACCTCTCTTCCCTTAGGAGGAGCTTTTATCAAATCAAATGTCTTGTTCTTGCCATTCAGAATGATAAACTTTGTCTGATCTCATACACTGTTGTCCTATACTGCATGCTGAACAGCAACGTTTGATTTGCCCTCTCTTTGCTTTGTTTTCTTTTTCAAGGGCTAACACCAGTGGATCAGAGGGAGCTCTGAGCCCACAGTCTCTTTGCCATTCTTGGTGATTTCTTAAAACAAAAAA
>NW_005055483.1:613-5684 GCF_000277835.1 Geospiza fortis
TCTAGTGGGCTAAGATGCACTCCAAGGGGCTAGCCTGAGGAACTTCTTTGCTCTGGTTAGTTCCCATTATCTCCTTCTCCTTGTCTTATCTCACTTCTACCCAAACCTCTCTTCACAGAGCTTCACAGTAATTTCATAGTTTTCCTTCCACACACAACTCCAGGTAGCAGGTATCAGATGTGATCTCCCATACACAAGCTTTAAGATCTTAGGCTCTGAATCAGCTTGATCAGGAAACTTCAATTTACACTCAGGGCATACGCCCTGATGCCTATTAGAACAGCAATACCAGCGTCTCTCACAAACTCCGCACTGCAATAGTACCCACGCAGGGTGCCAGTCTCTCGATGTACCAAAGGCTCTCAGGAATTGCCCGCAGAGGCAGGCTATTCTGTTTATCACGGGGAACTCTAAATCTTCTACGGCAGGTTGTTCCCAGTCCAGACTTATTATAGTACCAGCTGAAGTCCAATAAAGCCCCTCTAAATGAACTCGTTTGTCTCCTCTATCTAATAATTCACATGATTCACAAACTCTCAGGGGTCGAGTCTAAACCACTGGTGTTGTCTTATCTATTACATTACAGCAATACTTACACATTACAGAATGCATTACAACAGTTACATTACAGAATCCATCCCCTCCAGGGGCTTCTCCTGAAGCACGCAGCCAGAAGCATCTGCAGCTAATCTAGCAGTGATCCAATGAAGGATATTGCTGCTAAATTGCTACAGAGCCCTGGCATGTCCATAGGCTTCAGAGTCCATCCTCTCGTTGTGATTCTCCAACCCTCTCCTGGGGTCTATCCTCTTCTGGGATTATCCCCTCCAGGGGAACTCACCATCTTCTCCTGGGACTCTCCTGGTCCTCACCCTCTCCTGGGGTCCTCTATCCTCTTCTCCCTTCTCCTGGGACGCTCCACCCTCTCCTGGGGTTCTCCTACGACTCTCTTGGTCTTTACAGCAGCCATCTCCTGGTCCTTGCAGCATCCATCTACTGGTCTTTGTGCAGCAGCCATCTCCTTGTGGCAGCCTTCTCCTTGTAGCAGTCTTCTAACTCCTCCTCTCTTCTATGCCACTTGTTCTTAGTTGGTTACAGGTGTTGGCTGTCTCTAGCAATCAGCTGCAACTCATTGTGCCCCCCTACAATATTGTTGTCTTATACACATTGCAGCAATACTTATACATTCTAGCAATACATTTCAACACACTTCTGTTCCATGGCTTCAAAGTTACTACCAAAGCATCTGCAGCTAATCTAACAGTCTGATCCAATGAAGGATATATTGCTGTAAATTGCCACAGAGACCTGAGCAGCTCCTCTAAACACTCTTTCCATCTTCTCCACCCCTCCAGGGGCTTTCCACTCACCCTCTCCTGGGGTTACCCTCTCCTGGAGTTCTCTGTCTTCTTCTGGGGTACTCTCCATCTTCTCCTGGTCCTTGCAGCAGCCATCTAACTCTTCCTTGCAACAGCCATCTCCTTGTAGCAGCCTTCTCCTTGTAGCAGTCTTCTAACTCCTCCTCTCTTTTATGCCACTTGTTCTTAATTGGTTACAGGTGTGTTCTTAGCAATGAGCTGCAACTCGTTCCCCCTACACAGTGGGGCAGAGGAACTCCTTGAACTCATCTAGCCACAGTAAAAGTGTGCACAATCTACACAAATCACCACCTTTACACAATAAATGTCCTCACTCACACTTCTCTACTTGCTCCACTTCTCTGCCGGGCGCTCCCTGCCCCCACAGCCTGCCCCAGCGGGTGCCTCAGGCCTCACTTGGCTGCTTCAGTCGTGGGTAGAAAGCCCCCTGCACTGTAGGTATACTCACTTGCTCGCTCTGTTTTGTACACTATGCACTCGCACGATTACAAACGCACTAACATTAACCACACAATGCATTAACCATACAATGGTACAATGTCCGGACACCACACACACGGGTTTGCTCAACTCACTCCCAGAGTTGCTAGTGGTCGCTTTATTGAACAGTGAACCCCCATCTTCCAGTCTGCCTGCAGGCACAGGAGTGAGGTCGAGCACTCAGACATCTCTGAGTGACTTATTCAGCCGTCCTATCTCTCTCTCCCCCTGGGGGCCCCTCAATACATATTGTATCCTCCCCACACTAGCAGGTCCTTGTCTGTCTCCGCAGAAGGCAAGCTGAGACGAGCGGAGCTCCTCCAGGAAAATTCTGGGGTGCGCCTCAGGAGGTCCGTCTTCTCCTCTGCCCCTGCGAGGACAGAGACGATTTCCTGGCTGGCTCGCCACAATGTTTTGAAAAAAAAAACTCCACAAAATTTTGGAAGAAGTTGTAAAGCCAGTATGTTTATTGCAACGCTAGACACATATATTCTTCTCTTTAAAAGACATGCGTACTTCTAAGAACTCCAAATGTTTTTTATCCCCCTCTCAAATACATATGCATGCAATTTCACAATATGTTCATACATATTCATTTTACAAATTTCACATGACATTTGCCGCAAATTCTTCTTTATCAGAAGGAATTCCTAGGTCAAGTTGACCTGCTTTTGTAGCAGTTTCTCTGTCTCTCTCTGTCTCCCGCCCCTTATCTCTGTCCTTTGGCTGAAGCAGTTTCTCTGAGCATAGGCTTTTTACGAGAACAGGCAGTCAAACTAAACAGCTATGTTTTCAAACTACATACTTAACTCAAAGATGTACATTTCACCTAAATCAAAATAAATTTCTACTCTGTCTCACCATGTGCATCCATGATGTGGCGAAAACTTGTACTACTTAAGCCACAAGAATACGCTTCTGCTTTAGCAATAATGAAGCAAGATGACAGGGAGGAGACCGTGCTTGATATGGCAAAGAAGCTCCAAGCTTATGCAGATGCTATGCATGGCCCAACACATGCAAAAATCGCAGCTTTAGAAACACGTATGCAGAAATTAGAAGATAAGAAAGAGGAGAATCACAAGAAACTCAGGAAAGAGATTAAAGAGGATCTTCTCCAAATCTCAGCAATACAGATCAGAAGTTCTGGTACCAAACACAGATGTCCCCCAGATAGGGAGAGAAGGTACCCCCCCACGAGCTGAGCTGTAGTTCTTCCTGCCTGATTGGGGAGAAAACATGAGGAGATGAGATAGAAAATCTACTACTGCTCTAGCACAACGGATGCATGAATTGAAAGACAGCAAAACTCAGAGAAGAAGCTCCACTAAAAAGAAAGCAGCTCCAATCGCCCTTAGCTGAACTGCCAAGTATGATGATGATGACAACATATGCGATCCCCTTAAAAGAACCTCCAAGACATATGTCCAGGAATAAAAGGATAACCAGGTTTAGAGGGGCCCTGCCTCTAGTCAGGTAGAGGCTAAAGAAAACCGTGGTTTTTAGAATGTGTAGATTTACTGGCCTAGCACATCAGAACCACAAAAATATGAAACCCTAGTCGACACTAGTGCACAGAGTACATTAATCCCATCAAGACATGAAGGGGCAGAATCTGTTTCTATTGCTGTCGTGACAAGGGGATCACAAGATTTTACTTTAGTGGAAGCTGATGTGACCCTAACTAGAAATGAGAAGAAAAATCACTCTATTGTGACTAGCCCAGAAGCCCCATGCATTTTAAGCATAGACTTCCTCCAAAGCGGGTAGTTCAAAGACCCAAGGAGACTCAAGTGAGCATTTGAGATAGACGCTGTAGAGACAGAGGGTTTCAAGCAGTTGAACATGTTGCCTAGACTATCAGAGGAGCTATCTGCAGTAAGACTCCTGAACATAGAAAAACAAGTACCAATTGCCACCTCAACAGTGCACCGCCAAGAGTACAAAACAACTCAAAATGCTGTGATTTCCATCCATAAGATGATTTGTGAGCTAGAGAGCCAAAGGGTAGTCAGAAAAACCCACTCACCCTTCAACAGCCCCATTTAGCCTGTGCACAAATCTGAAAGAGAATAGAGATTGACTGTAAACTGTCATGCCTTGAATGAAGTGACTCCACCACTTAATGCTGCTGTGCCAGACATGTTGGAGCTCCAGTATGAGCTAGAGTCCAAGGCAGCAAAGTAGTATGCCACTGTTGACATTACCAATGCATTTTTCTCTGTTCCTCTGGCAGCAGAATGCAGGCCTCAGTTTGCCTTCATGTAAAAGAGTGTGCAGTACACCTAGAACCAACTGCCCCAGGGGTGGAAGCACAGTCCTGCCATCTGCCATGGACTGATTCAGACTGCACTAGAAAAAGGTGAGGCTCCAGAACATCTGCAGTACATCGATGACATCACTGTGTGTGGGAACACGGCAGCAGAAGTGTTTGAGAAAAGAGAAAAAATCATCCAAATTCTCCTGAAAGCTAGTTTTGCCATCAAAAAGAGCAAAGTTAAAAGACCCAGTTCCTAAGAATAAAGTGGCAAGATGGACAGCATCAGATTCCCACTGATGTCATCAACAAGATCACAGCCATGTCTCCACCAACCAACAAAAAGGAAACACAAGCTTTCCTAGGCGCCATAGGCTTTTAGAAAATACATATTCCTAAGTACAGCCAAATTGTGAGCCCTCTCTACTTAGTCACCCTCAAAAAGAACACTTTCCAGTGGAGCCCTGAACAGCAACAAGCCTTTGCCCCGATTAAGCAGGAGGTCCCTCATGCAGTAGCCCTTAGCCCAGTCAAGACAGAGCTAGATGTGAAGAACGTGCTCTACACTGCAGCCGGGAGCCATGGTCTATCCTGGAGCCTTTGGCAGAAGGTGCCTAGTAAAACTCGAGGTTGACCACTAAGATTTTAGAGTCGAAGTTACAGAGAGTCTGAAGCCAACTACACCCCAATGGAGAAAGAAATTTTAGCAGCCTATAAAAGAGTCCAAACCACCTCAAAAGTAATAAGCACTAAGGCACAACTCCGCCTGTGTCCCGATCCGACCCAGCGGTACAGATGATGGGGTTGATTTTAAGGTGCAAAAATAACCAATAAAGGCACAGAGGATTTACAGCAACAAAATCAGATACAGTTTTATTGAAATTTCACAGCAGAAGGGCTTTGGTGAAGGGAAACCGGAGAGAAAAGGAAAAGACAAGGAAAAGAGGGAGGAAAG
>NW_005055483.1:5831-7618 GCF_000277835.1 Geospiza fortis
CCCGCCCCCACGCAGCTGGGGGGGCAAGTTTTGGCAGTTCAGTCCCAGTCTTTAGAAGAAGGTACAAGGGGGTTTTCTGCAGATGGACTTCTTGTCTTGATCCCTTGATGAAGAAGCCCGCATCTCTGCTTGTTTGTCACGATGGTTGAAGGCAGGCCAGGGGGGGTCTTTTTTATTGGAAAGGGGCCATTTCTACAGTTCAAAGCCAGTTAGGCCGGGAGGCGGGGAAGTCCAGATCCATTGTTCTAAGTCAGGGCGGAATGTCCCATCAAGTTCAGCATATGATAGATAACTACCTATGGAGACAGGTAGCTGAGAGACACATAACTTCTCCACCCTGCACTGCCTTTTTGGGGTCATGACGATCGGGAGTCAAAAATGCAGGATTTTGGACAGACTCTCACAGCCTGGCACCCCGACTACCAATGCTGGCGTGGATGTTCAAAGCAAAAGGTCCCTCTACCCACCATGCCACCAATGCCACATGGAGCAAGTATATTGCCCTCATCACACAGTGCGCCTGTATTGGAAAACTGAATCACCGTAGAATTTTAAAGATAATTACAAATTAGCCTGAAGGTGAAAACTTTAGTTTCATAGATGAAGAGGAACAAGAGCAAGTGACACGTGCTGAAGAAGCTCCACCATACAACCAACTGCCAGCAGAAGAAACACAATACACTCTTTTTACTGATAGTTCTTGTTGCATTGTAGAGATAAAACAAAAGTAGAAAGCAGCCATATAGAACCCTACATGACAAGTTGCAAAAGAAACTGAAAGAGAAGGTAGATCAAGCCAACTTGCTGAACTCAAAGCCGTTCAACTAGCCCTAAACATTGATGAAAGAGAGAAGTGGCCAAAGCTCTACCACTACACTAATTCATAGATGGTAACCCATGCTCTCTAGAGATAGTTAGAGAAGTAGAAAAAAGCTAATTAGCAGCATAGAAGAAAACCAATTCAGGCTGCTGAAAAGTGGAAAGACATCACTACTAAAGTAGAGAAACTACCTGTGAAAGTTAACCATAGAAATGCCCATATCCCCAAGAGTAGAGCCAATGAGGATCACCAAAATAACAAGCAAGTAAATCAGGCTACAAAGATAGAAGTGTCAAAGATGGACTTAGATTAGCAACACAAGAGAGAGTTGTTCCTAGCTCCATAGTCTCATGATGCCTCAAGTCATCAGAGTAGAGATGCTACCTATATGTAGTCACGAGACCAAAGAGTAGATCTAACCATAGACAATATTTCTCAGGTTATCCATGACTGTAAGACATGTGCTGCCATCAAGCAAGCCAAGCAGGTGAAACCCCTATAATATAGTGGACAGTAGTCCAAACATAAGTATGGGGAGGCCTGGCAGATTGTCATGGTTTTGCATGGGAGATATTTAGGGAAGCGATGCAAAGCTTCTAGCCACTAGAAAGCTGGACACACCTCTGTGAAAAACACATGTTAAAGACGAAAGAAACCCGGGAACTTTCTCTTTTCCTTCCGGCCTGGGAATAGGTAACACGGCCGGCCCGGCCCCTCTCTCGGCTGGGCTGGGACAGGCAGGCTCTGCCATGGGTCTGGGCCCCTTTCTGGGGAGCACGCCAGGCCCCGTCCTGGCTGGGCCAGGCCCCAGCAGCTGCCAGGCAGGAAGGCAGGGAGGCTGCAGGGGGCCCTGGCTGAAGCAGGGCCGGGTCATGGCTGTTAACATCTTGCCACCAGGTCCCCTTCCCTCAGCGCAGCCGCTGCACAAGATCATGCATCTGAGACCAGAGACAGCTCTGCAGGCTGT
>NW_005055483.1:8925-9598 GCF_000277835.1 Geospiza fortis
GTTGACATGGCCCATAAACACAGCTGTGGGAAAAGCTTGTGGAAAATGGGAGGGACTTCACGATTGCAGATTTCCCCAGGTGGCTGCTATTCGTGAGAGAGCCACAAGAGAACTGTTTATTTTTTTTTGTGGAGAACTCTCCATAACATTAACAAGAGGGACTTCTCTCTCTAAATGAACTAAAGAAAGACTATTCTAGAGGTGGTAAACTGACTGAAATTTCAGGTTTTGTTTCTTTAAATTGTCAGTGGGAAGAAAAGGTTGTGGGGGGAGGAGAAGTGTTCTGAAGGTTTTGTTGTGATTCCTATTACTCTTAGTTACTGTTAATAAATTTTTCTTTATACCCTTTTAAAGTTTTGAGCCTGCTTTGCCTTTCTCCTAATCCTATCTCACAGCAGGAAGTGAGTGCATTGGTGATTGGCCAGCACCGAACCCACCACACTCTTTGGTGATTGGCCGGGAAATCTCATAATTGGCGAAATCTCAAATTGGTGAACCAAAACCACTACATAGATTGACTACATTACACTGCTCCAGACACACCAAGATAAGCACTACGTGCTCACAATAATAGAAACCACCACAAGATGGTGAGAAACCTACCCTATGCCTCATGCTACAGCCCGTAACACCATCTTAAGTCGTAAAAAGCAAATCCTTTGGAGGCATGGTA